>NC_060276.1:120357967-120432507 GCF_021613505.1 Equus quagga
CCACCTCTGTCATTGACTATTTTCCCTGGCCTGAGATCATGGCTGCCCATGATCTAGTTTCTTTCACTAGTGAATGAAGAAAATATCTGTCCTGCTCATTCCCATCAAAAAAATGACTATATATGTGTATATATATCTGTGTGTGTATATAAACATAAATACCATAAATATACATATATATTTAAAGGAAATTTAAAAATCATAAATATATATGCACATGCAAATTATAATTGTTCCTTGTTTTAATTTAAAATAAATCTCCATGGTGGCATTTCTTAATATATGCAAATTTTACAGTTTCAAATAATATTCCTTTCTGTGGTGGGACAAGAATCATAAATAATTTTTAAGTACAAATAAAAACAGCATTCTATCACTTAAAATGGACATAGTTCATTTAGTAGGCAGCATGTAAGATGAGTGTTGAAGGAAGCAGAACTTATTTGCCGAATGTAGAATATGAGGCTCTTTGGTGGAGAAGAAACCACAGTCCTGGGTTTATAGAAAGAGTTTAAGAAACTAAATAGTAGTTTAAGTTAACACATGTCAAGATCGTTACCAAATATAAGGAAAAAATGTTGCAGTTGGTCTTAGACTAACCCATGTATTTGTGGGAAATAGTTGCTCACATTAGGATTTCCAAACTTTTCCTGTAATGAGGCAGAGAGTAAATAGTACCAACTTTGTGGTCCATATGATCTCTGTCTCAACTACTCAACTCTGCTTTTGTAGCATGAAATCAGCCACAGAAAATGCATAAGTGAATGGGCGTGACTCTCTCAATAAAACTTTATTTACAAAAGCAGTTGGTCAACATGTGGGCCATAGTTTTCCAGCCCCTGTTCTAGATTGTTATAGCCATTATTATAGCATTTGATGAAAACCGGGATGCCAGCTCCCAGAGCTTCATTATTAAAATGACATCAACTTGATTGCTGTTTCTTCCAGGCAATTCCAGTACACAGAAATGCAAGGTTATAGACCAGTAAACAACTTCATCGTTATATTCAGGAACCTCCAGAGTAACCTATTTATTCAAAAATTAGATGACTCATCTTGGTAAATACCCTCCTTCTCAGAATAATTGATCATTCAAAGGGATGAACTCTCTGACTTATCAAATCAACTCTTTACTCATCAAGAGTCATTCTAAAGCTCTCCTGTGCAAAGCAACCCCAAACTATTATACACAAACTTTGCCCAAATTCAATACATCACCCACATCAAAAGGCTAGTCCTAATGCTCTTGAACTCGACCTCCAAATGCTATAAATATCTTCCCTCGATCTCCCCCTTTTAAAATATTCCTGAGACTCTAGCTGATGGTCTCCCTCTGCCGGGCTTGATCAACACATTATTCTGAGCATCCTTTTTGAGGACTGGAGGTCAACAGGGAGAATAAACATTTGTTCCAAATAAAATTTCCTACTTTTCATATTTCCCCATAGATCTGGGGAGACAGCTAGTCTTCTCTTTTTGGGGAAAAAATCAGAAAAAGAGGCATGTATTCAAATCCTTGTCTTCTGAACAAACATTCAGTTTGTTGGCTGTTTCAACTCAGAAGAACAGAAGGCTTCTTTGGGATTCCTCTTGCAATCTTCAGAACTAGATTCAACACGAATAACCCTCAGTGCTCACTAAGTGAAAAATGCTCCTGTTTTATCCTCGACAAATTCCTTTAAGGAAATATTTACATATTTAATACTGAAGATCAGAAGTTGGCACCCTAGGGCTCCATCCGGCCCACCATCTGTGTTTGTAAATAAAGTTTTATTGGAACACAGACTCACTCATTTATTTACACATTGTCTATTGCTGCTTCCATGCTACAACAGCAGAAATGACAGTCATGACAGAGATGTGTCGCCTGAAAGCTAAAAACATTTAGTATCTAGCCCTTTACAGAAAAACGTGGCTGACACCTGGCCTAAAGAAGTTATCTTGCTTACCAAAAGCCAGAAGGCAGCTAAGAAATTCCTAATCCTCATGTCCATTCTTTGAAAAGCCCATCCCTCCCCTTCTCCCCCATTCCTAGTAATGTCTGAGAAATGAACTGTTTGCAGAGTAGTAAGTTTTTAGCACCCATTAAAACAGTCATTTCACCATTTCCAAATTCCCCTGCAATTTGTTATTAAAAGTTTTAGGAATTCATCTCCAAATTCTGTTAACTTCTGACATAAAAAGCTGCATCCCACCGTCATAAATGACACCCACTCTTTTTTTTATAGCATGTCAAGTTTTTCCTAAAGACATATAGACATTCAATGGTGTACAGAAAATGGATGATAGGAAAATTCCATGCCAACTGCTTCTCACACTGGAAATAAAAACAAATTTTAAACTAATATCAATTCTTTAATTATATTTGTGATATTCTTTAAGATTCCTGTATAGGCAAAAATAGTACATAAACTGTAAAGTGTACGCACCTCTCTGAAAAGTTTGTGTACAGCTTTTTGAAAGGAAAACACAATGTGAGACATTGTTAACAAAGTCCCATTTTCCCTTATCTCTTTGCGTGCTTTCCATCCCACACCCAAATAGAGGATCCCAGTGTATAATGTCTACTTTTGTACATTTGAGTCACTCTTCTCTACTTCTCTGAAACTCATAAAGGAATTCTAATTCTAAATATAACTACAAAGCTCATGCTTTTAAAGGACACATTAATTATCATCCATACAATAGATATAGTTTTCCAAAAAAATCCTAAATATTTAAAGGCAGAACTTACACCATGTAATTAAATATACCACCTCATCAATGAATTGCAACATTATAATAATGATTTTTATTATCAAACATGTATTGAAATAATACAACTTAAAATAAATACAAAGATAACTACTCTCAAATAAGTGATAGATTTTTACTATAACAGAACACAATAAACTTGGAGATTTATTTGAAAATTCGATTTTTGCCACAAATGACATTGTATTAATCTAATTCCTTTGTTACTTCCATTTCCTGGCATCTAGAAGTGGTCAACTTTCTTTGGAAGCCACTGTGGTTCCTGCTGTGAAGCTAATTGCAGCATCTATCCTGAATAAGAGTCATTAAAAACACTATCTTGTTGGAAATATCCTCAAAATTCCCCTTGAGAAACAGATTCCTATTTTCTACTCAGCAGCAGACTCTAGCTGTTTGAAGACAAACAGCCTTTTGAAATGGGCAGCAACTGTCTGATTTTATCTTTTCTAACTTTATCTACTTCCCTTTTTTAAAGTATCTGGACTATTTGTGCTTCTTTTCTCCTTATTTTTTTCATTCATTCAACCATCAGGCATTTGAGTGTATAGTTTGTATGAGTTATTATGTAGGTCACCCTGTCTGAATTAAGAAAGAAAAACATTTATAGATTCCCCTGCACTACTCTCAAAATATATTCCTAACTGCTAAAGAAAATATATGTTATACAAAATTCAGATGAGAAGAAAGAAGAAAAATTCACCTGGAAGCTAACTACCAAACCCACTATTGCTAGCATCTTAGAAATATTAGATTCCAGATTTTTTCCGTGTTTTCCAAAGTTGATATGGTAGATTGATCACATAAATAGCCCTGATTTTCCACCCCTGAGAGTTGCAAATGACTTTCCTCCTCTTCCCATCAACAGATGGAATCTGTTTCTCCATCCTTTGAAAGTGGGCTGAGCTTGTGATTTGCATTGGGCAGTAAGATGCCTGCAGACACATGACATAAACAGAGACTTGGAAAGTTACTTCTGTTCTTCCACTTCTTCTCCTGCATCCCACCACTGCCCAGGCTAGCCCACTGGAGGATCAGAGAACATGTGGAGCGGAGTTCGGCTCTCCCAGCCTAGGCCATCCTAGACCAGTCAGCTGCAGGTCAACCTACCAACCAACCTTAGACATATGAATGGGTCTGACCAAGATCTGCTCAGTCTGGCTAAGATGAGCAAAACTATAAACTCATTAGAAATGTCAATGGTTCTTGTTTTAAGTCATTAAGTTTGGGAGAACTTGTTTTGCAGCAATTGCTAACCAATCCAGTTCCAGTAATATTGTATATACTACCTAATGTACAACTGTATACTCACTTAAATGTTACTTCAATTTCCCCATGTATATAAAACATTACAATAATAAGCCAGTTTCCTATTGTGGGAAATGAGGATTTCTCACAATAATGTAATAGATAATAAAAAAAGACTTTCTTATTCATGCTTTGCTCTGCAGATGGGGTCACTGTGTGTGTGAGGTGGGTAGGGCAAAGCTATATTCATATGCTAACAAAAAAGCTGACATTTTTAGCAGCAAAAACACTTGCCTTTTTTTGTCTTATGTGGTTTTTCCCTTGCTACTTTAAAAGCTGTTACTCCAATGTTTTCTAGCTTGCATTGTTTATAACTAGAAAACTGCTGTCATTCTTATCTTTGTTCCTCAAAGATAATCCATTTGTTTCCTGTGCTTCCTATAAAGATTTTATCTTTATCACTGATTTTGTGCAAATGGATTACAATGTCCTTTAGTGTGATATTCGTGTTTCTTCTGCTTCAGAATCACTGAGTTTCTTTCATCTCTAGGTTATAATTTTTACCAAGTTTACTTTAATAGCCTTTATTTCTTCAAGTAGATATGTTTTCTGTCTCTGTTTCACTCTGCTCTTCTTCTCAGACTCCAGACATGCAAATTAAGGCACTTACAATTATTCATAACCCACTGATACAGTTTATCTTTCACTTTTTTATTTTACATATTTTTTATTAATGTGTATTAGAGTTCACAAGTCTTTTCTTCTGCAGTGTTTAATTGGTTATTAATCACATCCAGTTTATTTTTCACTTTTCATCTCAGAAATTACATATTTCCTTTCTGAGTTCCTTTTTTTCTCTTTTTTGTATCATTTGCTTCTCTCCTTGATATGTTCTTGAATAGATAGAGTATGTAAGACCCTTTTTCACTAATTCTATCCTGTGTTATCTCAGTCTCAATTTCTAATGACTGATTTTTCCACTTCTTTTGACTCATATGTTTCCTCCTTCTTTTGCATTCTTAGTGGAGTTTTGTTGAATGCCAGATAGTGTCATTTTTACACTCTCGGGTGCTATTTTTAAAAAATTCTTTAACTATATTTTTCCTTAGTGTTTTGGTTGAATTAATTTGCTTTAAATCATCCATCCAGGTCTTGATTTTAAGTTTTATGAGAGTAGAACAAGAGAAGCCCTTCACGTAGGGCTAATTTGGTCCCAGTTTTAAGGTGATACCATTCAGAGAAGTGTAGTACTTGTGCTCTGTATTAGGAGGGCTTCCTACTCTGGATGATGGTAGAAACTACTCTCAGCCCTGTGTGAGCTCTAGGGATTGCTCCATCTGATCCTTTCTGTTGGTTCTTTCTCCATCTTGGGTCATGTCCACACTCATGTACATATGAGCACTCCATCAAATTTTCATGAGGGTATCTTGGCAGATCCATCATCTTTTTGCTTCCTTCTCTGCAATACTTTGCCTTTCAAATTCTACTTGCATTGGTCCCTCAAATTCCATGCTCTGTGCCCTGAACTCAAAGAGATCTGTGAGCTCCAGTTATGTTTCTGTACCCTGAGCAACAATAAGGTGGAATACTCATAGGGTGTACTTATTTGTTTCTCTTCTCTGAGGATCATTATCTTGTGGTGCCTACTGTCTAATGTCTCAAAAGAAAATGCATTCCATAATTTTATCTGGTTTCCTCATTTTTTAAGTTCATAGAGTAAATCCAGTCCTGGGAATTCCATCATGTTCAGAAGCGGAAGCCTGGACATTCGAGTCAACTTGGAGTGTTATGTTGAAGTTTTATTCTGTTCTCAGTATGCTTTGAGAGGGAAAGAATGAATGGAGTTGGCATTCAGATTAACAAAAATATGTATAGATGGAATCTGCTTTTGCTTAAGAATTTCCTGGATGATATGTATTGGTTTATAAGACCCCTAGTTCAATTAGACCCTTTTCTGTCAGTGTAAGGAAGTTCAGTTCCTTCAAATGATGTTTTATATTTGTGTGAGGGTCAATGGAAGGAATAATTGGGGGTAGGATTTTGTGTCCATCAGTATTTTTTTCTTCTTGCGAGGTTCTAAATATCCCTTTCTTTCTTCCATTTCCCTGAACCACCTGTGCTCAAAAGATAGCATTTCACTCTTTTTTTCAATTGATTTCCCAAGATGTAATGCTTTTCCAAGACTACTGCTTGGAAATCTTGAAACCTTCCATTTCCATCACTGTTATCAGTGGTCTGATATTCTAGAGCCCTTTATAAATATTTTTACAGTTAGTGTGGATTGTATATTTTTTAGGAGTACATTAGGCCAATCTTTGGCTCACTGCTTCCATTCTCATGCATTTTGTCTAGAACCTCCTATTTCTCTGCAAAGGGCTTTTGGAGGTATTGTGGGAGCTTTAGAAATAGCTCTTCTGGAAATTATTTTCTGTTTTTTGCATTTTTCCTCTTACATGTTATTTGAAGCTTAGTCTCTTTTCTCTCCTGTAGTTATGCAGCAGGCATGGGGTCCACTTGGTTTTATTTGGGTTCTGTTCATGTTGTTGCTGTTGTTTTTGGACTCTATCTTTTTGGAGGCTGTGTTACAGATATAGATTTAGGTGACTGTCATTATCTGGGTTTCCTCCAATTAGTTTTTAAGACCTAGTCCAGTTTGGTGTCCTATAAAGCATAAATATTTCAGTGTTGCTTTGAGATTGTAGAAATGCCTTTGTTAACTCTTTCAGACATTCGGTACTCTTAGAAATTCTTCGGTTATAATACATTGACTTCTGAGCAATATGTGCTATTTTTTATTTTTTAAATCTTCCTAATAGCTGAAAACTGACAACTACAAAGAACCTATACTACAGATAAGAGTTGTCTACAAGCAGAATAGTACCTATGTGCTTGTCTTACAACTGTATAATGAAAAACCACTACCCACGTTTATTTGCCCTGAAAAATAAGCTTATAAAGTATTAATTTTCTCATAGTTATGAGTTAACTAAAGTCCTAAACATTTTACCAAATTTCTATGATTTCACTGTTGCAATTTTCTCTCTACCCTATTTGAATCCTGATAAATCTTGAGCCAAGTGGAGTTTTTCATTCAAACATTGATCATTAACAAATGTATGATGATTTCTGAGAATGTCTTCTGTGTTCACATATGCGTGTCCTTTAAACGTACCTTACAATCCAGAAAGGATCATGTCAAGTATGATATTCTGAATAATGCTAGCATAACTTCAACTCCTTGTCACTCAATCCACATGTATGCCCTGCAAACAAACTTTTTGTTAAGGATTTTAAAATGATTATGGTAACTGAACATATTTAAGAGGGGATCCTACATGCAGAATTTAAAGACTTATTGTGGTGCTCCCATTCGCTTTCAGGAGAGAGTTTTAAAAAAGTTTATACTAGACATTCAACTCTTTTTATCCAGTGTCAGTAATTTGCAAGATTAAATATAATTTTTTCTTTTTTTTTCTTTTATTTATTTTTTTAAAGATTGCCACCTGGGCTAACAACTGTTGCCAATCTTCCTTTTTTTTTAAGGATTGGCACCTGGGCTGACAGCCGTTGCCAATCTCTTTTTTTTTTTTTTCTGCTGTATCTCCCCAAACCCCCCCTGTACACAGTTGTATATCTTAGTTGCAGGTCCTTCTAGCTGTGGGATGTGGGACGCTGCCTCAACGTGGCCTGACGAGAAGTGCCACCAGGATCCGAACCCTGGGCTGCAGCGGAGCACGCGAACTTAACCACTCAGCCACGGAGCTGGCCCCTAAATATAATTTTTTTGGCAATATTTGTATGAGGCAAATAGGAATACGATTTTGGATTGCTAGTTAGATTAAT
Source organism: Equus quagga (assembly GCF_021613505.1). Lineage (NCBI taxonomy): Eukaryota > Metazoa > Chordata > Mammalia > Perissodactyla > Equidae > Equus > Equus quagga. The sequence goes on from NC_060276.1 coordinate 120,365,810, forward strand.
CTCTTCTAGGTATCCCTGCAGAGGACAAAAGCACATGTGTTCAATGCCGTTTCTAGACAGATAAGGAGGCCCTCTGAAGGCTGCGCATCTCCTACCGGCTCTTCCAAATGAAACTATTTTCTAACCCTTAGAAGTATTTGTTTTTGCCAACCCCTGTATCATAGGAGCAAGCACACTGGTGCTCTAAAGCAACCCACAGGCTTAGATTTTAAAATAGGGCAATGTTTTAATGCTCTCTGATATCCCCATTTAAAAATAATCTTTTATGCACGAAACGTTCTGGGGGATTCACCTTTAAATGGGATTAACCCTTGTTAACACTTGCTTCTCAAAAAAGGCAATTAGCTCTACTCAATTTGAGATTTAGTTCAATTTGTTTGCCTGTTACTCTTTTAAACATTACTTCTCTGTTCCTGATTTTGGATTTCCAATTTGTCCGAGTATGGAATTGAGCATCTGAGTCTAGACACACTTATCCTCGTCATTTCTCTACTTATTATTGAAGAATTAATGATGAATGCAAATCTAGGCTTCACTTTTTTTTTTCTGTGCTGCCTATGTTTGAGGCACATAAGAGGGAATCCTAAAAACATGCCCCAGACTCACAGGTGTGAGAGTACCCCTTGATTGTGGAAGACATTGCCTCTGCAACCATGTGTTTATCTTTTAAAACCAGAAACAATGTTTTAAAAATTCTTTTGATTATAATTATTCATCTGAAGTCATATTTTTAAGGAAGACATTATGAAACGTATTGCAATATTTATTTTGCAACATGCTACAGTGTAAGCTAGTGCGATTTTGTTGTGACTTATATTTGATATGAGCTGTTTCTTAACACATCCCTTAGGACATCTGATTTGATCTGTTTGAGCAGAGTTTACTAATGATAAAATAAATGTTCCTCCTCATCATCAAGAATGAGGATCTAATTTTAGGACTTAAAACTTCAAAATACATTTGATTAAGAAAAGCTGCTATATAATAGTTTATCTGCAATTATACAAACAAAATATATACATCTAAGGAACAGTTTACTTTGTTTGAAAAATGCATGCAACATTTTTAGAAGACTTTCAAAAATTTTTAAATAAAAATTAAATTAAAAACAAAAATCATTTTATGATTATAATTTTATAAATTTATAAACAAATTTTCATCTATTATCAAAATTAATTTGAAATAACATGAGTAATTTTGCCTCATCTTTTTAAAATTAATTTGAAGTCAATGGGCTCACTAGAAAAATGTATATCAGGAAAACACAACTAAGTGAATTTAGTCTCTAAATTTTGAGTACTTTAAAGTTACTTCAAGGAATTTCACCTATATCAAAGTATTTAAAAACCTTTATTTCCCAAAGCAATTAATCTGTATTTTAATTTAAATTTTGCAAAGAAATACTCTTCTCTTGGTAATGTGAAAGTAATAACTCCCCAGTTTACTTTAGTTGATTCTGTTGACACCACAGGTAAGAACAGGGCTCCAGGGGAAGGAGTCAAATAGATGAGACTGAATGCCAGAACTTATTTAGCCACTTTAGAAAACATTGTCATAGATAGCATGAATTAATAATAACATGGTCATTAATATTATTCTTGAAATTATTGTCAAATGTATTTAAATTAGTTCATCTAGTTTGCATCCACTTTTAGTCCTAGGAAGTTCAGAAGGCAGAGGCTATTCAAGACCGCCAGTGAAGACAGTTAAGACATGTAGCCAAAAACAGCAGACATAAACGAAACATGGTGAGTTGATTCGCATGAACCCATTTGAGCACAACGTGTCATTCATTATGTATCACAACAGAAACAACCACAGTGCCTGTGCAGTGGAGACTAACTCTTCATTGGAGGTTAATATCCATTTCAACTTAGTATCAATGTTGGTATAAATTTAATGAAGCAAAACACTCTTGTTATATGCACTTGCAATAACACATACGTGCTAATGTGCTTTTCCTGTAAAGAGAGCCCACAGCTTTAATGAAGGGCTCAGCTCAAAAACCATGTAAACCATTTCTCTTCCACAATCATCCAATCAATAATAATTTACTGAATAATGACACGCAGCCCACGGTGCCATCCAAACACATAGGCATTTCCTACAAACTCTCTTCCCTGAAGCAACTTATACTCAAGTAGGGCAAGCAGACATTGGTGAGTACATTAACACACAAATAATTAGGAAATTCAAAGAGCTTTGGAGGGCATGATTAGGGTGGAGAACCAGGGAGGGTGGTGTTTGATGATGTACTTACAAGAAAACTGTACAATTTTGTCAAAGACTGAAACCTGAAAGGTGACATTAAAGCTGAGACTCCCATAACTTGAAGGATTCAGTCATTCAAGGAGCAGCAGGAAAAGAATACGAGGACCAGGACCAGCATATGCAAAGGCTGAAAGGGTGGAATGAGCCATGCTTGTTGTTTAACAGAAAAGCTGGAAACTCTGGAAGCAGACGAATTCAGGGTGGAGAACCTTCCAGGAGAGCAAGAGGGTGGCTTGAAACGATTGTGGGAAAGACGCTAAATACAGACTTATATCTATGAACTATAACATACACTATATGAATTAGTTATACATACAAATTATAATAGCTAATTATAGTGGATTCTTTTTTAGTACAGAGCATTTTAAAAATGTGCGAGGAAGATCCATAATTCCGCCATACTGCTGCAACTTCTTGTCGTGTTTTAAAATAAGAGTAGAATTCACCTAAATCTTAGTGTCTTGTCTCGCATCCTTCTAATGTGGTTTTTTTGTTTTGTTTTGTTTTGTTTTTTAAAGATTGGCACCTGAGCTAACAACTGTTGCCAATCTTCCTTTTTTTCTTCTTCTTTTTCTTCTCCCCAAAGCTCCCGAGTACATAGTTGTATATTCTAGTTGTGAGTGTCTCTGGGTGTGCTGTGTGGGACACCACCTCAGCATGGCCTGATGAGCGGTGCCATGTCCTCACCCAGGATCCAAACCCACAAAACCCCAGGCCACCGAAACGGAGCTTAGGATCTTAACCACTTGGCCCCAGGGCCGGCCCTGTTATTTGATGGCATTGTCGTGGCCCGTTGGTTCCTTAGCTGTTCCATAAATCTGCAGGTGAAAAGACTGGTGCTGATTGGTGTCCCAATGGCCAGGTGAGAAAGACCTGCTTGGTCACAAGTGTAAAATAGAACCCATTGGGTCTTCAAATTGAATTCACGTATTGGATATAAAAGAGTAGAATTCTCATGAGGAATTTCAGACTCCATTTCAGCTGCTGTTGAATTGTTTTGTTTTTTTTTAATGTAATGCCATATTCACTAAGTTATTTATATGTTACCTGTTTTTACCTTATGGCATACTTTGATCTTACTGTTTAACATGCGTTTGAAATGGTCTTGCATTAATTCAGGTGACAATTTCCTTTATATCCAGCCCCATTAGATTTTCAATTATATTTACCCCTGACTCACCGATAATTTTGACCCTAAGTCCCTTTGTATTTCTCACATCTCACTCCCCAGAAGGACTTATTTACAGTGGTTCCCCCTTATCCACGGAGGATGCCTTCCAAGACCCCCAGTGGTTGCCTGAAACCACGCATAGTGCCAGACCCTATATTTATTATGTTTTTTCCTATACATACATATTTGAGATGCAACAAAAAAACTGGCATGAATTTCTTTTTCCTTGTTCACAGTTTCATGGATAGAAGATTTGTTCTTCCCTTAGATCTTGGCAACCTCAGCATATGATTATTTTTCTTTCCTTGTTAAGTCCAGAACTTTCACCTTTTCACTTAAACACCTTACGACTTCTCTTTGGCATATCCGAATTGCCAGCATCACTACTCTTGTGCTTTGGGGCCATTATTAAGTAAAATAAGGGTGACATGAACACAAGCACTGTGATACCACGACTGTTGGTCTGGCAACCGAGCCGGCTACTAAGTGCCTCCCAGGTGGGTGGTGTCTACAGTGTGGATCCCCTGGACAAAGGGCTGAGTCACATCCGCGGGGCAATGGAGTGGGACAGTGAGAGGTTTCATCATGCTACTCAGAACGGTGTGCAATTCAAAACTTCTGAATTGTTTATTTTTGGAATTTTTCGTTTAATATTTTCGAACCGAGCTTGACTTGGGTAACTGAAACTGCGGAAAGCAAACAGCAGAAAGGGGGGGCTACTGCACTGATCTTTCAATAACAAATGCATTCCCGCTTATCGGCTCTGGTTTTTAAATCGCGTGTCATCTGCCGGACCCTGTTCTAACCATTTAACCGAGGTATTCTCATTTAGCCTCTCCACCTATCCCGGCTAGCCGGTACCACTATTTTCTGCATTTTACAAATTAGGGAAGTGCAGCCTCAAAAGGCAGAGTCACTTTCCCAGGTTCACAGGCTGGCAGCAGACAGGATGGCAGTTTGAATGGAAACAATCCAATTCTATGACAGCTTCTGGGGTCCAAAAATCCAAAATTGAAACATAGATCTATGACTTACATACAAAAATTTACCAATAATAACAGTAACTGTGTTCAAAGAAATATGTGAATTTTTAATAAGCATTTTGAGCAAACTGTACGTCAGAGGTATTTTTATTTAACATAGTTTTATACTGAGAAGAATGAAATATTGATGCACAGGTATTATATAGAGAGAATCGTTTAATTTTCAAAATTGAATAATTTCTAAATAAAGTAAATACAAATTTCAAATAAAAATTTACATTCTGAGTTCAGTGCTTTATTTTATGTGTTTAAATGATTGTAGCTTATATAAATTAGCAGATGTTTCAATCACTATTACTATGGCAATGACAAAACAGCCCTTTTTTTATTTTTGAGTCTAAAAAACTAGTGTACCAGATAACGTAAGAAGAAGATACAACTATTTTTCAGATTCTGAATGATTATAACTTCATTCTCCCTCTAAATGATTTTCAATGTCTTACACCATTCTTTTCTCAAATGCTTGAGTTTTCTTTACTCTGGATTTTGATCCTTCATATCCGAGAGCAGGCTTCTTTCTCCCTCCTGCAGATTATCTGCAGGACTGAGTAGGATCTTGAGCTTTCTTGTATGATGCTCAGATGTTTTCTTTGTAGCTCATTATTCTATTCCACACGCCTCTGCCCACCAAACACATTACACTCTGTGACCCACTGATTCTCCAGCCAGTCCCACACAAAAAAATCATTTGCAGGTGATTTTCCTAAGTTTTATGCTCACCTACATAAAAAATGAATTTGATTCTAAAATTTACTGGGGAACTGTTTTTCTGTTTTCACAAAATATTTATGCAGCCCGTCTCTCTAAGGAAATCTGTTCTATGTTGGCATGTCATTTTCACTGCTGGAGGTCTCCTGAGAAAACTTTTGTTCTGTTGCTGTCTAAGAAAAGTCTGAATCTAAAGTTGTACTGGACTGCATCCATTAGTCCGTGGTGTAGTTGAAGTGATATCACTTCTGTGGGAAATCTAGCATGAACAAATCAATTTAAATGAGTGGATAAAGCAACACTTGCAGAAGAGAGAAAATACTCCTGATGCGATGTTGATTATATCCCGTGGAGACATGCTCAGACGTGTTCTGGGATGTCTCTGTGCTATTGTAGTAGAAAAAACAAAGCTCATGTTCATGTTCTGTAACAGATAAATAATACACATAACAATCCTTTTGATGGATTTATATGTCAAGAGATATATTTTTTGTGGAAGTTAAATATATCTCTTCTCTAAAATAAAGTTCACATAAGTCTAAAAATAATAATAAAAATGCAATTGCTTACATCATGCACACCCACAGTTCCCTCTCCATGTACACAAAACACCCACTTTTGGCTATTTCTTGCTGTCTGTGTCCATTCCTGTGTAGGGGATCAGAATTAGCCACCTCAAAATGTGTCTGTTTGGCTTGATTATTTTTAAGAACAAAAGACTCTGAAAGAAACTTTGAACTTCCCCCAAACTGCCTAAAAGAATTTAAAATAGAAGGGCCTGTTCCAGGAAGGAGCTAATACCGTAAGATAACTGCAATGTAATGTAAAACGCGTCTCTCAGGCCACATTGTCTGTAGTTGGCTCTTTACATTTCCACCTCCATGTACCTTGCTTTCCTCCCCTCTGAAGTCCCAAACCACTACCCCCAATCGGCCTTTGTCTTTAGCAGAAGATCATATTTAATGTGGCAGCTTCGGCCATTCTGGTGAGTTGCTCAGTTTTCCTGGGTTTCTCCCGTGTATACGCCATATAAAGCTTTGCTTGATTTTCTCCTGTTATTCTGTCTTATGTCAATTTAATTCGTAGTCCAGCCAGAAGGACCTAAAAGGTAAAGAAACTTCTTCCCCCCGTACACTTGTATTTCAAGATGAAAGAATTGATGACATAGAGAAATTTTTTTTCCCCAAGAAGCACCCCCTTTTGAGGAAGGAAGGCACCGTGAATAGTCATTGGAAAGCTGTCTCTCCCAGCCTCTCTTTGGCACATTCTCCAAAACAGCACATCCAAAGTGGTTCCCTTGTAACATAACCCAGCATCGCTGGGCAGGCCACCCCATGCCCACCCTGTCTGCTCCAGCAGGACAACACAAACTTTGCTGTGCCTTGGCATCCACAGGCAGCGTCAAGGAGAAACTGCTCCCTGAGCCAACACCCTCCCATTTCTGCTGGCTATCTCCCAGTTCAGATGTCTCCACTCAAAATGGAGTTGCTCAAATTCTGCAGCCTTTAGACCAAATAATGATGTTTACTCGGTCTCAATGCTCTCAATATCTTTGAGTGGAGGGAAAACAGTATAGTGAAAATAAAAACTTCCCTTGAAACATAAGGGAGCAAATATTCCATCGTATGGATAGACCACGTTTCATTTATCCATCACTTGGTGGACATTTGGATTGTTTCCATCCTTGGCTGTTGTGAATAGTGCTGCTGTGAACAGACATATACCAGTTTTTGTCTGAACACCTGTTTTCAATTCTCTTGTGTATGCACCTAGGAGAGGGGTTACTGAGTCATAAGATAATTCTATGTTTAGCTTATTGAGGAACCTTCAAACTGTTTACCACAGCGGCTGCAGCCATAAAAAAGAATGAAGCCCTGACAGATGCTACAACATGGATGAACCTTAACTAGGTGAGAGAAGCCAGACACAAAAGGCCACATGTTGTATGAGTCCATTGATATGAAATGTCCAGAATCAGAAAATCCATGGAGACAGAAGGCAGATTAAAGGTTGCCAGGGGCTGGAGGGAGGAGAGAATGAGGAGTTACTAGTAGTGGGTAGAGGTCTCCTTTGAAGGGGTGGAAAACAGTCTTGAACTAGATAGAGGTGCTGGTTGCAGTTTTGTGAATGCACAAAATGCCACTAATGGTAAATTTTATGCTATGTGTGTTTTACTGAGCTCCGTCTGTGTGCCAACCCTTGGTGACCAGTGAACAAAACAGACTGTATTTCTGCCACAATAGATATCCCAGTGGAAGTCATGGTAAACTTCAGATCAATAAAATATATATGATGTAGATGTAAGTACTGCAGAGAGAAATAAAGTAGGGAAGAAGTTGGGAAGCGATGGGGGTGTGGGAGTTTGTAATTTTAGATAGGGCGATCCAGGAAAACCCCACTGACGACGGGACATGTAAGTCAAACCTGAGGTGGGAGAGGAAGCAAGCCTTGTCAATATTGCAGAGAGAGCACTGGGAGCAGAGAGAACAGAGAGTGCAAAAGCCTTCAGGCCAGAGCACGTCTGCCACACTCTAGGAAAAGGGAAACAGCAGGGCTGGAAGGGGGAGAATGCAGGAGGGGAGACACAGTAGGAGAAGGAGGGAGTGGGGACACCATGCGCATTCTTCTCCATCTTGGTAACCAGTGTGAATTTGACTCTGAGAGAGAGAGGAAGCCACGGGGTGTTTTGGACAAAAGCATACTGTCTCAGTCAGCTCAGGCTGCCAGAACAAAATCCCACAGATGGAGGGGCAGCGGGCTTAAACAATAGACACCTATTTCTCACAGTTCTGGAGGCTGCAAGTCAGAGATCAAGGGGCCAGCATGGGCAGGCTCTGTTGAGAGCTGTCTTCCTGGCTTGCTGATGGCCGCCTTCTCATTGCGTCTTCACATGGTGGAGAGGGAAAAAGCAAGCTCTCTGTTATCTCTTCTCATAAGGGCAGGAATCCCATCACAGGGGCTCCACCCTCATGACCTCATCTAACCCGAATGATCTCCCACAGGCCCTGCCTCCTAATAGCATCCCACGGGGTGTCGGGGCTGCAGAATATGGATCTGGGGGACACACATTCAGGCCACAGCATGTATAATCACCACCCAGATGGGTGTACACTATCTGGCTGCTGAACCTCTCCCGAACCTGGGCTTTTGTGCGCGAGAGGCCAAGTAGAAACTGCTTTATACCTCTGGGTATTCTATCACTTATCATAATATCCTGGCACATTTAAAAATATTTATAAGAATATTACCCAAAATCTGGGCAATTTTACTTACTTATGCTTCTGTGAGTTCTGAGTTCATGTCTTGTTTAGAAGGCCTTTTAAGCCACAGGTTATTAAGAAACTCTATTGAATGAATGGCCTTCTATGTTTATTTTTAGTTTATAAAATAATATATATGTATTTATACATATAAAATAAACATATATGTGCTTATATATATGCACACACACATACACATGTATATGCTTTTCTATTTTTATACATATAGTATACATAATATATTATAATGTAACAGAAACATATAAAATATATATAAATACATGTAAATATAGATTATGTACATATATAAAACATATTATATATATACTATCATATAGATGAAAGACAGGACCAGATAAAAGTCTGTCTAGATTATTATATTATCTGGTCCTGTCTTTGGTTTATATCATATGTGAATATATTCATATATCCTGAATGGACAGTTAACTGCTCAAAGAAGAATTTTGATATTCAGCATTTGCGATGACAGGCAGCTGGGAGAGCTAACGAGAGTGCCAGGGGTGAGGCGATTGTCAACCAAAAGATGCCTAGCTGTATTTTAACAACTAGAGCATCTGAATATTCCTTTTGCCCATGAAGTCAAAATCTAAGACAGAAAATGGATGCAGGATGTTTTTAGAGCGGTGCTTATGAATTATCATGTCTAGGGATCCCATGGGATCTTATTGGACAGCAGATCCTGCTTCCACAGATCTCTAGCGACAGCTCACAGGTAATTCAGCGTTGCTGGTCCCCACACTTTGAGAAGCAAGAGAATGGAAAGTATTTATTCAAGACAACGTGCCTTTCAAAACGAAAATTTATTTGAGGGTTGTACACCCCCAAATCTCCATCCATTACAAAAAGATTAATTTACTAACATGTTCCTTGACATCATAGAGAATAAAGCGCATCACTGGAATATGTGTCTGCAAATGATCAAAATAATTGTTTTTCAAACAAACTGCATAAAGCAGTGGACCCTGAAAATAATCGAGAGCGGGAAGCCAAAATCAGAGCAAATCTCACAGCTTTGCAACTTTCTTAAAAACCTCCGAGGAGAAGAGCTGTAAGGTTTCTAAGTTTACAATTAGAAACCAGGTCAGAAGGCCCCTAAAGCACATCACCAAAATACCTTGTTCATCGTTCTCTCCCTCTCTGACACAGGATTTTTAAAATGCACTTATTTTCCCTTGCGTCAAATGAAGTGGCATTCAGAAATTACTTCTTGAAGACTGAAAGATCCAGAATTCAGTAGAGCACATTTTAGCAAGGTTTGAGAGAGCAGTAATTGACTTTAATTGTGGAAACTTACAGGAAGTCTCTGTTAATAGTTTGCCAAAGTAGATAAAAACAATCATCTGGAAGAACAAACATTAAATGACAAGCTTTTTCTTTAATAATTGAATATAGATATACCAAAGTTACTGAATAGGGCATTCTGAGCCAAAATTATCTATCCATTCATCATTTATCTATCATTTATCTATCCATTCATCTATCTCTCTCTCTATATATATAAATATTTAAACATATTTTTGTTATGTCTGTATGTATATGGGTGTGTATGTGTGTGTGTATAATTATCTTTTTAAAAACCTTGGCACATAACTAATAAACGCATTTTCTGTGATAGATACTTTTTTATGAGCAAAGCATTCTTGCCTCAGTTTGTAAGTTAATATTTACTATAATTTACATAATCATTAAACTCCACCATATTAGTAGTAATATATTTCTAACTTTAGAGAAGAATACCCTGAAGCCCACTGGGCCTAATTTGCCGAGGTTCATACAAACTTAGTGAGGAGTGGTGGCATGATATTTGTTTAGCGGCAAAATCCAAGCCAGTGAACTATACCCAGCCGTGTGATCAAAGAAATGGCAGTTGTGATTTACAATTTCAAATTTCCTTTATAGTATAGCATCTGCTGACTTTCTGCTACATGGCACTTCCATGTTCTCATTCATGAGCAACTGAGGTCCTGGTAGACTATTGACATTTGCAGCTGCATAATTCTCTGTTGTGGGCGCTGTCCTGTGTACTGTAGGTGATGAGCAGCATCCCTGGTCTCCACTCACCACAAGAGTTGAGATCCTCAAAAATATTTCCACATCACCAATGTCCTCTTGGGGACAAAATCACCACAGTTGGTAACTGCCGTTACAGATTAAGCTGAATTGCAAGCTTCTTATTCTTTTAGACATTTAAGCCCACACATTGCTCTTTTCTTGTTTTCCTTTTTTCAGGATTATAAACATGGATTTGCTTCCTTGCAAACTGTTTGTCTCACTCATTCTTCCTTAGAGTCCTAAAATGCATAGTCTTGATGTAGTAAATTTCTGAAAAGTTTCCCTTGAACAGGAAACTCACTTTGCATTCACAGACCCTCATTATGTCCCCGTAAATCCATTTAAAAAAGAATTAGAACATGTCCCCTCCCTTCACTGTGTGTGTGGGAGGTCTTTTCTGGTACTTTCAGTCCCATATACATATATAAGTGATGCCTATGAAAAGTCCTTATGCCATAGAGTCCAGAAACGTTGACCATTCAAAACCTAAGAAGAATATGCCCTGCACAAAAAGATACCAATTTGCTTCTTGCCATAGTCCAAAGGGAGTTAGACAGATATACTGTTTAGTCACTAAACTTTCTCTACACCCAAAGAGTAATCTTGGCTGTTGATATAGAAGAGGAATTTCTCAACCTATCATTAAAATGTAGTAATCAGGATATGTAAACGACCAAGGGTAGAAGTCATTGCAAATATATACTTTTATTCTTCTTTATGAATAATAGTTTTCTTCTTGGTGGTTTCTAAATGAAATTAGACTTTCTGAGAAAAAAGACAACTCATTACAAATATTTGTTGCATAAAATGAATAATAACTAAAGTATCTACAGTGCTCTTAGCCGACTACAACAATGAACTTGGGAGAATATATTGGCACATATATAGTAGGCGATGGAACCTAATGAATCCAAATGGAAATCCATTTTCTGGGTTCACCACTAAAGAGGGATATTTATCTACAGCATAACTAGAGTTTGACAATAAATTATTATGAGAAACCAAATAAAGGCAAAGCAAAATTGGTACTGGGCCCATTTGGATTTGTTCTAGGATATTTTGACAGTATAATTTACCATCTTATTTGGATTTGACTAATGGTTTACCTCTCATTTTCCTTAGCATAATTATCTAAAGTCTTATAAGTTCAGAAGAAACATATTTCAACCTTGTTCTATGTGGAGTCCTTAAGACAGCTATAAAATAACTTTAATATTCATGATACTTCCATGAGTAAATAGAAACATAATACAGCTTTAAATGCATGAAATTTATGAATCACTTTAGATAACCTAATTTATTTATTATGATGATATTTCTCACCTTCTTATATCTTTGATCCAAAACGTTGGAAACAGTATATTCTCAAACTTCACATACAGGAGTATTATTACAATGCACTGATGTAATATTTATTGGCTTCTTTAAAGTTAAAATACAGTTAAAATATAATATTAAATATTAAAATACGATGTTATATATACTAATCATATAGTAAAATATGCTTTAAAATATTAGTACATATTCAAAGTAATCCCAAGTGTGCTTAAATAAATGCAGATTTGGTGGGTACCTCCCTTTAGTCTCAAAGGCCAATATATTTTATAAAATGGCAATTATTGGATAATCTTCCTTTAGTTATGCACTAAAGAGTTTAATGAAGGGTTTGCATCAATTATATCTCTATATTATTTACTTTTTGTCTTTTCTATATATAACCAATAAATAATCCTGCCTAGGCAGTTTATTGTACCAGATAAAGCTGGATTTGATTAATTAATTGTTTAGAACTGGGTATCCATGGCCCTGAGGTCTACATGCAATCTAAATTGAATTATCCAATTGACTTGCCCTGTCAGTGATCTTTGTGGAGAGTCATTTCTGGAATCCATTAACTTTACGACTGTATTTGCTTTTTCTGGGCTGCTTCCCCATGGAATACTCATTGTACACTGAAGCTTATTTCATACGGGGAAATGAGCAAGGATTTGTAAAAACAATATGGTTTAAAATAGTGTTTCTGCGGGAAGAAAACTAAATATGTAAAAATAAAAGATGAATTCAAATAAAGTGAAAGGGATTTTTTTTTCACTTAATAAAATCTACTTATTTTGGGCAGCCAATTTGGGAGTCACGTCTTGTACATACACATTTTTTAATTGAAATCTATAAGTAGAATAAAAAATAAAAATAAAAAATATAAATAAAAAATCTATCTGCAGAACCTCAAAATCAAATTTTGGTTTCTCTACTGTTGCGAGTATTTTGGGCAGTGAAAATAGTTACATTATCCATTTATATGGTTAGAGAGCACCTGAAAAAAATTGGAGCATTCTAAATAGTTTACAATGATGAAGAAATTGATAATTAAGCTCCGTGTTACAGGTTATCTATTATTCACATTTATTTGAGTCTCTAAAACTGGAGAGATTCAAACACAGATTGTCACTGTGATATATTTGCCTTAAAATTTTGTAAAGCCTGGATAGCTATGATAATCTGCTTTTCTTTTATAGCCTTTACTGTTTAATTTGTTCAGGAATTGTATATAATGAAACGAATGCTCATAAATATGCATTTAATTATTTAAAATGCTAAAATGTAGTCATAGAAATGAATAACTCTCCTTTGTACTCATCAGTATTGAATCTTCAGATGGAAGAGACCAGCAGATGAGGGAGGTTTTCCTCCATGAATTCTGTTTTTGGTGTTGAGTCCTCTTTCCCTTTCCATTATGGGCATTTCTCTGTGAAGGATATGTGCCTAGCCACAGAATGCTCTTAACAAGTAAGAAAATCATAATATGATCTGATTATGTCATACAGTATATTAAACTGTGCTCATAATTATCCATATTGTGAAAGACCGCTATACAAGGCTGGCAATGTAAATTTTGGATTCAGTAAACATAGTGAGTGTATAAGCATAGAAAAGAAGAAAATCAGAAAAGAGAGAAAGGATCCGAACACTAGAGAAAGAATGTGAGAACATTGCTCAATCAAGGCAAAGAGCCCTTCTGGAAGGTAGTTGGCAGTAAACAAATTTACCGTGCATGAATTTATTGACTACTGTCATTTATAACATACACCACCAAGTTTCTACTCAGTTGAAATACACAGTCCTTGCAGAAACTTAGGAAGTCTTCAAGAAAATTGTGAGTTAAATGTGAACCTGATGGGGTTTGAATAAAAGAGTAAGAAGATTTACAAAACATGTTAATTGGTAATCATTGATTGTGTACAAGGGAATTGATGATATTAGTGGTTCCAAGTGCACATTAAAGCAGCTAGAATGACAAACAGACAACTTCGACCATATATAACATTTAAGACAGCTATGAACCAATTTAAAACCTTCCAGAAAATGGAAAATTGTGCAGGAGAGCAACTTAAGGGTTTACCAGTTTTGGTGTCTTCCAATTGAATTAATAATGCAATAGTTACTTCCTTTTGGTTTTCTCAATCCCAGAAATCAAAGAAAACATGTCATTTTAAATACTTTACAGACTTCAGTAATTATGGCATTTATTCATTTAAAGTCATGTATTGAGCACACATGATGAGCAAATAAGTATGCTAATATTCAGAGATGCAAATATAAATATGGTATCCGGGAATCGGCAGAAATAACTCTCCCTGCGGAGATTTCCAAATATGCCACATTTGCCAGTCAGTGAAATAAAGTTTTGGTTACAGAGTGTAATTGCATTTGTTCTGTTAGAAATGCAAATGAATGATGACATGGTCTAGGAAGAGAGAGAGATACAATAAAGGAAGTATAAGCTCTTGTAGAAAATGCAATCATTTTTAAATCACAGAGCATGGCATTTAACAGCATTAGAAATCACTTAAGAAACAATTGTCATACTTAAAGTGGTGCGGTAGCTTTTGGAGATAAAGGGATGAATTAGACATGTTACATCAGGGCACTCAGACTCTAGCTAGGGAGAAAGCTATGTGATAGCACCTTTAGCACACTGTCGCCATTTCTTTAATGGGAATCTGTAGAGGTGGAGTTCAAAGGAAGTTGGAGAAGGATGCACTGAGTAGCGATGTCTGAGCTGAGAATTCAAAGATGGGCAGGGCTTCACGAGGCATGCAAACAAACTGAGAAGGGGGGAGTTTCGGGAATATAAGAAGGCTATCCCATGTGGAGAGAAGAGCAGAAGCAAATGTGCATGGGGAACAGAGTGAAGTGCTGTGGGGAATTCCACAAACCTCAGGGGCAGCCGTCATCCTGTACTGAACGGATACACACATCCCTAACTGTATCTAACTACCCTATCAAATTCTGATCATCTATCACTTATCTGTGTTCTTCTTTTTGCTTCTTGCCTTGCAACCATGTTGCCATTGAAAACATAAAATCTAGCTGTGCCTTTGAAGACTAATTCATAAATTCTCAAGAATTTACCAAAAAATAATAACAGTGATTACTGTACAGAAACTAGGTAATTATACAGATCATCCTCAATTTATGATGGCTTGACTTATGATTTCTCGACTTGTCCAGGTTAGGAGAATGGTACGCATTCAGTAGAAACTGCGCTTCACGTTTTGGATTTGTTCTTCACTCGACCTAGCGATACGTGGTAAGATACTCTTTCGTGATGCTGGAAAGAACCGCAGCTTCCCGTCAGCCCTGCGATCAGGAAAGTAAACTACTGATACACTTACAACCATTCTGTACCTGTACTGCCATTCTGTTTTTCACTTTCAGTACAGTATTCAATCAATTACATGAGATATTCAACACTGTATTACAAAATAAGTTTGTGTGAGATGATTTTGCCCAACTGTAGGCCAATCTAAGTGTTCTGAGCATGTTTAAGGTAGGGTAGGCTAAGCTATGATGTTCGGTAGGTTAGGTGTATTGAATACATTTCAATTTACCATATTTTCAACTTCTACTGGGTTAATTGGTATGTAATCTCATCATTAGCTGAGGAAGAGCTGTATTTTGAATACACCTCTGCTATTTGCGCTGTTTCTTCCTATATTGTTTCCAGTGTTTAAAGGTCATGTGGTACTTGTCACATTTTCTCATCACGACTTTCCATGCTAGTTACTCATACCAATTTCATCTTCAATGCATAAATAAAGGTAGAAAACCAAACGTTGCCAGTCATTTAAAAGAAAAAAAAATGACAAAAGAGGCTAAAATGGAAAAAAAAGAATAACTGTTTCTAAAGATAGCAGAGATTTTTCAGGTATGAGGAAGAAATTTAAAATTTGCATTCTTAGAGATTTTCAAGCAATGAGTAAATCTTAAATGAGGAACAGGTTTCTATACCATCAAAGGAATCAAAAACAAGAACTAATTGTAGAAATTTGAAATGTGATTGGTAATTTTTTTTAATATGGAAGGAATTGAAAAATAAAATAAGTTGGTCCTCTTTATAAAATAAAGGACATTTGTCAAGATGCAAAACAAAAAGAGAAAAGTGCTTTAAAAACATGTGGGGGAAATGATAAGAGAAAGGAAGGCAGATGCAGAAGTCAATTATCTGTCTTAATAGACAAAAATAAGTGCAGAGAACATAAAGGAAAGATTAGGAGGGAAAAAACCTTTCTACATCCTGACGAAATATTGAGATTTTAAGATTGAATTTTTAGAAAGAGAGAGGGAGAAGGAGAGAGGAGAAAAATAGAGAGACAGAGATGGAGAAAGCAAGGAGGGTGATGAGGAAGACCATTTTTAAAGACTAATGATATCGAGGACTTCAAAAACTGAGGAACATCTGAATATTTACAGACAAGTGACAAAAGCATGCTGTATAAAGAAAACTGCCAACATATTGAGAGTCAAGAAGAAGATAGACATGCAATGCCTACAATTTTGGAAAACATGTTTTTACCTTATAATTTTTCTATACAACCAATGAAGAATAGGTCAAAATAGAGACACAGTAACTAAGAATCCTTATGATGAAATTTTATGATGAACATAAAAAGACATCAGTTTATGATAAAATTTTACTCAAGCTTGTACCTTTATCAAAATTATATCTTCTTCCTCAGGGATCTAACAATTGCCCATCAAGGTTATATCTAAACACAATGTGGGTGTTCTTGACTTTTATTTTTAGAATTGGTATATGAAATGTAAAAGAGACTTACATATACTTATAGAATACAATGAAAAGGACAGAAATGTAAACAACTTAAAAATTATTTCTTTATTCCTACAAGAGGTTAAAAAACCTGAAAGTCCCTAATGTTGATTTTTTACATTTTGAAAAGTAAAAGGATTAGGTATAAAATAGTTGAATCAACCATTAGAATTTTAAGTATACTACTTAAAGATATAAATGTCAGCATTAGAAAAACTAAAAATAATAATATGAATAATGTTATGCATTTCTTAAATGTTTTCATTTTTTAAACCTTGTAGATGTAACACTTACCTCATTTTAAAACTCTGTTTTCAAATATCATGTCCCAGTGCATGGCTGTATTTTCCTTCGTTTCATGATATCTTTTGTTTAAGAAAGTTCTTAATTTTAATATAGTTAAATATGTCCATGTTTCCCTTTATGATTAGTATTTTTAGTATAGTTTTCAAGAATTCTTTCAAGGAAAGCAGTAAGAATGCCCACCATTTTGAATAGCTAATTCTTCATTTCAATTTAATTATAATAGTCACAACCAGGACCAGCAGACACTATCTTAAAATGGAGTGTTGATTTAGTGAGTTGTGGACTGTTCATATCAAATTGAACTAATCAGAAATAACGGAAATATGTACTGACATACATAGAAAGAGATAGTCTAGGAGTACAAAGTGTAGAATAGTTGGGTTACATATTTATTACATATTATATTAATTACAATTCACATAGATTGAGCATGTAAAACATGTGAGGAAAAATGCATATTTGACTATTTTTATTTTGTTGTTTTTCTGCAATGAACATATATTACTTCAGTAATACAAAATATGCTAACGATTAAATTAGGGAAAATAAACACATTATAGAAAAGCAAAATATTTCCCATAGTGTTATTCCAGCATGGGTACTAGAGAACTACCACATCAACTTACTTTAATGGACTCTAAACTTATTTACAACCTTACACTTAAAACTTGCTATAGGAACTTACCTCATCAACTCTGCGATAATAAAGTTTACAGGAGGAGTAATTAAATGCCAGATTGAACCAAGGCTAACCTCCTCTGCCCAGGGAATTGTAGAGAAAAAGAAAAACATATAGTATAGCTGTTTTGAGAACAAAAAGCAAACCACAGAGCACATAATAATTTGTTAGAAACGTTACAGAAAAAAATATAAAAAGGAAGAAAAACTTCTATCACCTGATATAAAGTCCCTTATGCTATATTTTCAGAAAAACACATAAAAACTTAAGGGCCATCAGCATTTAATCCAACTTTTATAAAGTCAATAAGAAGTTTCATGCTTTAATATTTTAAATTTAAAACGTTTACTTAAGAAACATCCTACATTTATGTGAATATATGTGGATTCCAAAAAATTAGCTAATAATTCATAGTGAGGACAAATTAAGTAGGAAAATAGTATAAAAAAATGAAGTGGACAATAATGTCGTTCATTTATTTACATACTAAATCTGACAGTCTCCCTTGTGTTAGGATATTTAAATTTCATGAAATGTATTGTCAATATATTTTCTCCATATTATTTATTTATCTTGTTATTTGGAATACATGATTTTTAAATCAATGTGCAGAAGAAAGTAATGTTGGAAATCCTTTAAAACAAGAGACAAGACTTTTTTTCCCCCCAATTCTCCAAACCTGTCAAAATTTCTTGCTGTAATGCCTTCAAGTATTTGAAGGAAAGAAACTTCATGGATTAGCAATTTAGTGAATATGTCAGTGGATGGCCACTCATTGGTAAGAAGTTCATAAAGATTCACAGGTTTCTCATTGCAAATTAATCTAAGGCAACCAATATAGTAGTTAGTGCAAGAATAATCATAAAAGGACATAATAATTTTTAGAAAGCAGTACTTTTCCTCCATTGAAATCCATTATGAAATCAAATTCTAATGTCCCCCTGACTTTTTTGGTAAACAGGACGATGGCCTCCCAGTTTTGCTTTGGGATGATAAAAACTCATAACTTTTTGTTGTTATATAATCCTAACATAAAAACAACAAAATCAAATATACTTTGTTTTAGACCCATGATTTCCATTAAAAACTGTACATTTCTATATGCCTTGGATGACAAGCATGATAAAACATAGTTTTCTTTAATAGGCTTGGTACCTTAATCCAATGAGTAGGCAATGAACATTCATTACTCAAGTGTAATAACATACATCAGTCAGGTTTAATTTATAGGCTATATATTACATTTTTCTCCTGCTTTGGTTAAGTCCTACTTCTTACCATGCTATGTTGTTGCATCTGTACTCTCGTTTTTCTTCAAGAATATTGTTATTCTGTTTATATTCTTATTCTACTGGCAGATTCCACCAATCTGTTTTTTTCCCTGAATATCTTTTTGTCAGGAGTTTTACTTTGAATACTCAGTTACTCAATAGGCAAATATAAAACTCAAATTCAGACATAAAAGTAGATGGATTGCGGGGCTGGCCCCGTGGCCGAGTGGTTAAGTTCACGCGCTCCACTGCAGGCGGCCCAGTGTTTCGTTAGTTTGAATCCTGGGCGCGGACATGGCACTGCTCATCAGACCACACTGAGGCAGCGTCCCACATGCCACAACTAGAAGGATCCACAATGAAGAATATACAACTATGTACTGGGGGGCTTTGGGGAGAAAAAGGAAAAAATAAAATCTTTAAAAAAAAAAAAAGGAAAGAAATTTAAAAAAAAAAAAGTAGATGGATTGCTTCCATTGTTAATTTTTTTCAAAACTTAATGGAACTTGGGATTTTGTATTAACAAATGCAACAAAGAAAGTTTTAACCATGCAAGTTACAAATGAATATTTTATTAAACTCAAGTAAACAAAAATTATAAATAAGATGCCATAATTTTTTCATACATGTGTATACATTTTATTGTTAGTGCACATACCTAAAGATTCATAGTTAATTTTAAAAACATTAATGCATTGAATGATATTTAGTAGATTAAACAATCTATTGTTCATCCTGAGTTTTAATATCTTTATTTAAATGTTTATTATATTAAACTTCAAATCCCCTCAAATTTGTCTCTGAGTTCAAGGTAAACAAAATCAAAGTTAAAGCAGGGTTTCTGTGGAAATTGATATCAATCATAAACTATAATGGAAATGGCAAGGACTAACACTTGGTGAGAAAATCTTGATAAATAAAAAAATTATGGAGAACTTACATCGCTGGATAATTACTATAATAATTCAGCAGTATGTTATAGATGCAAAAATACACACAGATCAATGGGAAACAATGGAACAATGATGAAAAAGATGCAGAGGTATATTGTCACTTGAATAATGACAAAGGCAGCACCATAGACAGAAAGAATATATTTTTTGGATATGGAAAAAAAAAGAATATTGACTTCCACCTCACACCATGCACAAAAATCAATTTTAATTATATTGTATATTGCAATGTGAAAGTTAACAGAGAAGCATGATTCCGACTCTGAAAATTTTCAACTAATATTTATGAGAAGCAATCAAGGACTTGCAGCCCAGCCACAGTCTTCCTAGAGTCCCAAATTCTCCCTCAGCTTATAATTTTGGTATATTTTTATATATTTTAACATTTTTTCTTGCTTTCTTATGGAACAATTAACAATTAATTAGAAAACAATTAAACAACTATATAAACAATTAAAATAAATATAGCTTTGTTATGAAATAAATCCATTTGTTACATGAATGGATGGTAATCATGTGTTAAATATTGGTTACAATTTGTTCTTGATACGTTTTTAATTTTTTCCTACTTTATATGTTAACCTCTAGAGTACAAAAAGAATGACCATGTTATTAATCTAATTTGGAATAAAAGAAGAAACAGCATGTCATTGAGAGTAATAACTGTTATGTAAAAAGAAGCCCTTACATGTATTAACAGACTCTCCAGTTGATGTTCAAATGTAACTACTAAATTTATTTTTCTCTAAAAATGTATCCTGTTCTAGTTGATGAAGTAATAAGAACCAAATAGGGCAGAATTTCCAGATAAACAAGTACATACACATACCCCCCAAATTTATTTGCCTTGATGTGATAATTACTTTAACAACTGTTTATTGTAATGGAATTTATTGAACTTTAAGTGGATTTCAATTGTCTATGTTTAAATTATTACATAAATGTTTAAAAATTAAACTTTGAAAGATGGATTAAAATGCAGAATAGATTCGGCTACAGAGAGTATTAGAATTCTGGAAACTTGAAGAAATTATACAAAACTTCATATAAAAAGCTAAAGATTTGAAAACAAAAACGAATGATGAGAAACGGTCTTACAGGGCTGGCCCCATGACTGAGTGGTTAAGTTCCCCAGTTTGGATCCTGGGCACAGACTTAGCACTGCTTATCAAGCCACACTGAGGTGGCCTCCCACATGCCACAACTAGAAGGACCCACAACTAAAATATGCAACTATGTACTGGGGGGCTTTGGGGAGAAGAAGGAAAAATTATAAAAATAAATAAAATTTTTTTAAAAAAAGAAAGAAATGGTCTTATACACTTCTGATTAAAATTCAGGAAGATTACAGATGTAATTCTATTAAACACAATATTCAAAGGAGCTATACTGGAATTGTAAAGGATGATCTTTTTTAGATTCAAGAAAATGAGAATCAAGAATTATCATCAAGCTTGGGGAAAAAAAGCATTCTATATTCATTCAAAATATATAAAAGGAAGACAAAAAGTAGAATAAAAGTGAGACAGAGAGAAAAGTCTGAATAAAATATAGCAGACAAAAGTATCCTGCTACATTCTCTGTACAAATAAGAAATATAGCTAAAATATGAGGACCCAAAAGTCTTATATAAAAATGGCAGAGGGGCAATGACCAACCAAAGAAAATCTAATATAACTAGATAAATATCCGATATATAACTTTAAGATAAAAGGCATTACTGTGTGATGATATAAAATGATGTTTTATGTGGACTCTAAATTTGCATGCACCAAATAACATAGCTACAAAATATGGGCCAAAAAAAATCTGCACAGAAACAGATAGAGTAGTCATCATAGTCAGACTCTCATTTATTAACAGATCAATTGGAAAATAGGAAAAAATTGAACAGCGTAATTAACAAGCTTGATCTTCTTGATAAGTATAAAACCTCAAATACAATTCTCTGCAAGCAGAGAGACAATTTTTAAAATTGACTATGAATTAGGCTACAAATCATGTCTCAATGAACACCTGGGTACAAGTATCTTACAGGTCATATTTTCTAAGAAAAATATCATTGATTAGAAACAAATATAAATTTACATGAATGAATGAAATATTAACTAAAACATCTGCTTGGAATTTTAAAATACATTGTAAAATAAAATTGATCACATAAGAAATTAAAATGGAAATTTAAAAGTCTATAGAAATAAGCAATAATAAAATTGCATTAAGACTATTTCATGTACTTTGAGGAGAAATTGTAACATTCAGAATATAACAGATAAATAAGAAAGGCTGAAAATCAATTACCAAAGCCTACAATGTAAGAAGTTGAGAAGGCTAAAAGAAAGATACCCAAATAACAAAAAAATAGGTAACAAACATAAGAGCCTAATTTAATTAAAGTGAATTGAAAATGTACAGAGATCAACTATATAGCTCCTTCCTGGAACAGGTCTTTTATCTAAATTCTTTTTGGCAGTTAAGTGGGAGGTAAAAAGAGAAACTTCCTGAATCTTTTGTTTCTTAAAAACAATCAACCTAATATAATCTTCATGCAAAAGAAATACATCTTGGAGTGGCAAATTTTGCTCCCCTACCCTCTCAATAATAAAGAAGAAAACTTTCACGTAAAGAGGAAAATCATTGCTTTTCACCGAATGATGAAGGATTTTTTTACAGATACCTTCAAATATTTTAAGCAAGCATGCTTTGTCAATCTTTTTTGTTTAAATAAATAGCATTCTCCTGAATTTGGCCTTATAGTGTCTGGAAGAGGGTGGTCCAGAATAAATACCTGTGATATTGTGATTTATAATAAGAAATACATATTTGGTCTTCCTCCCGGTTCCTGGCACAGAACTCCTTAAACCCTTGGAATTTCCTGTGATAAGAGCCACAAAGATGTCTTTTGTTACATAAATAGAGTGACTTTGGAATGCCCCTAGGTCATCTAAGGATAGGGGCTGGTTGCCAGGGGAACCCATCTCTCCCATCTGGCTCTTCCTGAGTTATCTCCTCTTATAATAACCAGTAATCTAGTAAGTCAAATGTTTCTCTGAGTTCTGTGAGCCACTCTAAGAGGGATCATGGGAACTTCCTATCTGTAGCCCATGGGTCAAAAGCACAGGTAACAATTTGGATTTAAGATTGGCATCAGAAGGGGTGGGGCAGTCTTGTAGGACTGAGCTCTTAACCTGTGGGGTCTGACACGATATCCAGGTGGAGATAGTGTCAGAATTGAGTAGAACTGCTTGGTGGTGTCAAATCTCCCCCACCCTCCACACACACGTTGGAATTGGTGACCAGAAACTCTTAATACCTCCCTGAGGAGGCTTCTTGCTGTTTTCCTTCTTTTATTCCTTTTCTCCCCCTATAGCTAGAAGGTTCAAATGTTATTTTTATTTGTTGTACGATTAAGTTGGTTTCTTCAAAGTTTAATTCTAAGACAATGGGAAATCGAATTTTAAAATAAAATTTATTTTTAATGATGTCGACAAAAATAATCCATAACCAATCTTTAAATGAAAATTTGGGAGAGTTTATTCTGAGCTAAAATCTGAGGACCATGGCCGGGGCCTTTCTTCCCGAAGGAAGAAAGGGCACCAAAGAAGTGGGGTGCACAGAGTGGTTATGTACCCCCAGAGAGGATGTTTCACATAGGATTGAAATGTCCCTTTTACAATAGTCGTGAGACTGCTCTGTCGGCACAGCGATTGATGGAAACAGCAGGTAGATCTGCTGTCTCGGTGGACACAGCAGGGTGGCAGGTCTGTTGTCTCAAGCTGGGTGGTCAAAGGTGAGTGCAGCAATCAGTTCCTAGCCTAAGGAAAGAAGCTTATTCTTAAGGAAATGCCAATGTGGGGGGAAGTTGCACCTTTATCTTAAGGCCATTTGTTCTTACCATAGGAAATGTCTAAGCAGATATATAATGTGTGCTCAACAGCCACTGGTCAGGCCCTTTTGGGAAAACAAGGTCAGGCCGAATCAGGTTTACACCAAATGGCTTCTTCATATACTCCAATATATCCTCTTGCTTGCCATTTCTATTTGTCAATGATCATGAAAAGGCTGCAATCACAATTTCACTAATAAACTATTCAGATTAGCAGATAGTTCTTGGTGTTGAAAGTATCAGTTTGTTTAATAGTTACTTGTGGCAAATATATTTCATTCGCTGCAGCATTTTCAAAGTTAATAAAGCTAAACAGGTTCTCCTTGATTGAAGTGGAAAATGAATAAATAGTGATACATTAGGAGTGGCTTTCAGCTCAGATTCAATCTTTGTGCATTTAAACAATTTATTCGAAATTCAATAACTCATAATAGAAAATAAAATGTTTAAATGCACCAAGATGTGGAAAGGAAAACATGTTAAAACCCAGTTTTTCACTTTTGTACAATCTTAGTGAGAAACTGTGCTTGGCTTTGTATTTATACATATACAGTATACAATATGTGAACATTTAACCTATTAATGCATAACCTATATACATATAGTATAACATAATATTTATAAACATAGCATGTTAGTAGGTTAAGTATGTTAGCATACTGATCTGTTAGTTAATATGTTTATGTATGTGTATATATAAAATGGAATTTTGAACTATTACCTTATTATTCTATAGTAGAAAATATTGCAAGTAAATTATAAGTAAATTTAACAAGGGAAATAATCTATGCATAGATAGATCATTCACAGATTCAGAAGTAAGTTCAATAAAGGTTTGGAAAACTATACATTACTATGATAAGACTCGTGTTAATGAAAAGCCGTAAATTGGGTGATAGATTCTGTAAGATCACATAGTCCATAACAGCAGCTTTTGAACTGAGGAATGACTCAACCCCAGTCATCCTTTGGAAATATGCAGCATCTACATGTTTAAATCTAAGACAGGGAGTCATCCACCATAAAGTTAAAAATTAACTTGTTTTAGATATAGGCTACGCAATCAACACAAACTGAAATAAATAAGTAAAATGTAAAGTCATTTTGAAGTATCAGAACTCCATAGGTTTCAAAGCAGGCAGAACATTTAGCTCGATCATGATTTGAGATAGTCTTTTACCAAAAATGCATGTGAAAATTTCCCTTTTAGGATTGTATGGACTGACCTTGGTGTCAACTTGGTAAGTATATTTTTACTGTGGATGGTTGTGCTCTAATCTCACCTTAACGGTTTATTTTCTATTTGTCTTGCTGTTTCCATACACATCCAACCATCTAGATTCTTATAAGGCGACAGGATGTGGTGGTGAAGCCACAGCTTCCAGCAAATCTCTGATATTTTTCTCTCTTAATCATTTTGCCCTGGGGTTAGAGTTTTAAAGCTATTTCAGAGGAAGAACTGGTTAGAGTTAGCACTTTGGAGCTGAGCCATCTCTAGGTCACAGATTGGATTAAGTTTTGAACCTTATAAACTCAGGGTGGAAAAATTACTAAATTGATGAAATTCTGTTGGCATTCGGGGCAAATGCCCGCAGGAGCAATTTTAATCCTCCCTTTATTTTAATCTCAATGGAACAGCAGTGATTATAAGACAGGAATCCAACCACAAAGTAACAATTACAAAAACTAGGCTAGACCATAAGAATATAAATAGATGTTAGAAATCATTTATTCCTTTTTAGGTAAGAAATACCATATAGCAATTGACTAAATTGATGTTAGAAAAATGTGGGAGTAGAAAAGATAGACCAGTACAAAATTTTGAAAGGTTTGACCAACATAGGGTGGTACCACTATAACAGAAATAATGAAACTAGAGAAAGACCCTAATTTAAGTAATTTTAATAAAGTTATTTTGTTTTCTAAAATTAATGGAGCAGCTATCTACAATATGTTTTTTAAAAAAATACCTGTTTAATCTGGATGACTGGTTTCAGCATCTTGGAAAGAACATAGATCTCTTTTCTTCTCTCTTTCTCCCTCTGTCACTTTGGGTGATAATGATTTGTCAATGTAGGGTCATCAGTTGTAATAAATGTACCATCTGGTGGGGGATGTTGAGAATGGGGGAGTCTATGCACATATGGAAGCAGGGGGTATTTAGGAAATCTCTTTACCTGCCCCTCAATTTTGCTATAAACCTAAAACTGCTCTAAAAAGTAAAGTCTATTAAAAAAAGGTAAAGAAATGAAAAAAGGAGGGTTTGCCTTCTTCTAAATGACAAATGAAGAGGAAGGTGGATTTTGATCTATGCACTGAGCAGTTGTTTCTGTGTCACATGGAGGGTTTTGAACACTAAATTTGGCCTGATCAGTAGACCGTGGCTTAGTTACTATTCTGGGATGCACAAACACCAGCTCAGCATGCCTAGATACCACGACCTAAATACAAATCCTTCTGCATCGACCAAAAACTCTTCTCAAAAATAGCTCTCCCCCAACCCTGAGGACCCTGGTCTTGCACCTGGGTCACCAGCAGAGACTCTCTTTCTTGGAGGTGCTGTGTTGGGATGCCTTGGTCCCTTCTCCTAACAGCAGGTCTTGATCAAAGATAGCATCCTCCAAGTTTTTCCATCCCTGTTCTTCCAAAGGGTTTAGGCTTTCCTGCAAAGGTATTTCCTCAGTCCTAGTGATCAGCTCAGGCAACCTTGACTGTATCACAAAAGGCTCACTTATTCTCTTTGCCCCCCTCTCAGGCCAGTGATGTTTGTTCTCCTTACATAACTGAGAGGAATCATTCAAGTATAAATTGAATGCTCCCCATGTTGAATTATTTTGTCTTCTTCTCCCTTAGACATAGAAGAAGTAGACGACAAAATTTAACCTTTCCCCAACATGTACCCATTAAATCTTTGCACTTGACTGAATTTCTGTAGGAGTGTAAATGCAATGATGCCTGCAAGATGTCCGTTCTGTTGATGAAGTTAAATATCAAGGATTTGCTCCTAATGGTGAATTCCGTTGGATTGTAGGGTGGGCAGATAACTTTGTGGTTGGAGAGAAGGTTATAGGTGTTGCTCACAAATTCAGAATGCCATGAGCCATTCTGAAAAGGTAAAATGATCCTCATAATGAGAATGACCTCCAGTTTTATTATATCTTACATCTGGAAGGTTCATAAAGTGCTTAACAACCCTGCAACTACGGATGAATATGAGAATCTTTTCACATACAATGAAAATGTGTCAGCTGTTTAACAGAGCACAGCAATATTACTCAACAATTTATGGCAGGAACTGAACAAAAACAGGGGAATGCAAAAATGACTGGGATAGGCATGAGGTCATTATACGATCTGGAACTGGTCTATGGATTTGGGAGTGAGATTTTCCCCCAAGTGTTTAGGAAACTGAGATGAAAAAGATGTTGTCCTCCAGAAATGAGACTTGAAAATCAAGAAAGAGTATGAAAATATGAAGTCCCTTTAAATGTATTGGATGATCCCATTTCAATCTGTAACTAGATTCAAAATATTAACCTACCTAAAGATAGGTAGGTTTCTAATCCTGTGCCATTAGAAAGAAAATCTGCACTGGTCAGCTGACTAGAAATAGAAAACAGAGAACTAGTCAACAACAACCGTTTCATACATGAGTTCCGTTTACTAAGCCCTTGTTATTCTGGAGAAGACTGGATGAAGTGATCTAAATCTGGTCTATTAAGAGAGTTTAGTTCACCTAGCCAACTCTATGTTCATGGAAAAAATTAAATTATCATTTTTTTTGCCACGTAAGTCTGCCTACTGATGGAGAATATACTAATGTTAGCTTTCCTTTAATATTCTAGTTTCAGTGAGAGGCATATATTGTAAGTTAATAATTTCGCTTTTCAGCATTGTTTATCAGTCTTGGAAATTTGAATTTTCTGCCTCCATATGATAGCTGTCCTCACCATGCATTTACAAACTCAAGTTTCTGAATCTTTGTGGTTGAGGACCAGCTCCTATAAGATAATAAAATCATTCTTTTGAAATGTCCAACATGCACACTCATGACATTCTTTTACCCTTAGGAATTTCTTTGGTTCAGTATATGGAAGAAATCAGGGAAAACATGTGATGAAGCATTTGTGCATTTGTTCATGCAGCCAAAAGTCTTATATTATGTGCCCAAGAAGTATCACTCAAGAGCAGGGATCAAGAGAAGTTCTCTTGACCAAAAAGGTTGCAATTTAGTAGACTGTATAGTTGAACTGTGTTTAGTCTGGCAAATTCTCTGTACTTTTTGATGTAAGCATTATATTCAATATTTTTTAAACACACAGACTCAAAGAAAATGTGTAATTTTTAAGGGCACACAAGTACTTTAGCTGGGGGAAGTAATGTAATTCACTGATTCATGTTGGGGAGTACTTCTTAGTGAAGATATTTTTCTTTATATATATTCTTCAAGTGCTTACATATATTTTTATATCTTTCTTTATAAATCTATTTGATACTGTCAACGATGTAATATGGATAATTGCTTCACAGGATGTGAAGTACTTATGTCTAATTTCTTGTCTTAATCATTGCAATCTTTCATACCAGCAGACAAATTCTCAACTATGCAAAAGAGCAATGGTTTGACTTCAGAATCTCTCAAGCATTTTCACCTTCTGCTTCTCCCTATTTCCATCCCAAAACCATAGATATTTCTTCATAAGTATATCAAGTTGTTCCATCATTACCTGTTTAGAAGACTTTGTTTCTCCATTAACATGGCTTGATGGCTTTGTGGAAAATAAACGGACCATGTATAGGTGGGTCCATATCTGATTTCTTTATGCAAACACTGTATTGTATTGATTACTCTAATTTTACAGTGTCTTAAAATTAAGTAAAGTCATACAAGTTTGTTCTTTTAAATTTTGTCTCCAAAATGAGATAAGATAAGCATGAATAATCTTAAAAAAAAGAAATTATTGAGAGGCAATTTGCAATATATATATATTATATATATATAATATATATACATAATATATATATATATACACACAAACACAATATGTCCTGACATACATGTATAATACTTCTTTAAGCACTTGGTTCATTCCTTCTGGTAACTTAGCTTCAGATGTATCTATCAAGGTATGGCCAGGATAACAAAAACCTCACGATGTGTTTCAACAGAGGGATTTAGTCTAGGGGACTGATTAGAGAGACACTTGAGAGCTGAAAGCACCAAGTGGGATCACTGAGGTGCGGGAATAATATCCAAAGGAAGACACTCTCATTGCTAGGATGAGGATAATCCATCAAAGTGGGGCTCAGGCAGAACTCCGAGGAAACCGTATTGCTGGTATACTTGATTGTGGGTGATGGGAGTGCTGTAGGAAGCTGGAAGCTGCTAGAACCAATGGCCATGCTGGGGCAGCAAAGGGGAAGAAGGATGCCCTGTTGCTTCTCCTCCTCACTTTCAGATTCCTTTTATTGCCTACTCTCCAGTAACCTACATATGGAAACGTGAAAGGTCAAGGCCTAGTCTAGACCAGCAGGTGAACTGAAGGATTGTAGACAAGCTTCAGGTAGACCTATTGGCCATTCTCATTTGATGTCAATCCAGCAGCCAAGTCCTCCAGTGAGATTTCATCTAAAGAGTCAGGAAACCATTCCATCAAAGAGGCAGTCTGCCTAGGTTGTAATTCCCTAGAGCTGGAAGTTTGATTGGAAAGGAGGTTGAGGAGGAAATGGAGAGGGACAGCCAGGCAACCTGCATGGAGTATCTTCTTCCACATCTCATCCCAGAAGTCTGGGTGCTACCAGGATGTTGCTCCATCAAGAACAGTGGTGATTTTCCTGAGGAAACATGCAGAGCAGTTCTAAAAAGCTGTGCTCAAAACCCATCTGTCACTGCAGCTGCCTCCACCTGCATCGCCATTCCCAAATATTCACACAAGTCCTTGGTCAGGACTAGGCTTCTCATGATTTTAAATACTGTTTGGTGGGGATCCTGGAAACCATCACAGCTTCTCTACCATTATTTGCATTTTTTTCCATTAATGTTTTGTTTCTTACTGCAGAACAAAAAGTTAGCAATTGAATAAGAAAGCGAGACTTTGTTTTTGGGATGCTGCAGAGAAATCTAATCACAAAAAAAGTACATTTCTAAAAAGAACGTTTCAAAGTGGCTTTACTATTTTGGAGGGATATGAGCAGAAATCCTGCTAAAGAGTCCTTGGGAATATCTGAAATCATAATTTTAAAGGTTGGAAAACAGCATAAAGAAACTTCTAAATATGGGGATAAATGTCTTCCTCCCATTCAAAGAAGAAATTGGTTTTGAAATGAGATGGCGAGTTTTAATCTATCTCTTCTGCTAGAGTGTTTTGCATTTGATTCATGTTAAGAATACTCTGGCCCAAGAAATTTACAGTCGTCTGGGATGACCGACAGTTTGGATAACCCTCCACCCCCCAACTGAACTGTGATAGATCCTTTTCATAGTCTCATTTTGAATTCAGGGAACATTAGGTTTGTTTTCGTCTGAAATCTGGTTTCTGAGAAAGGTAGTAATGGAGAAATGTATTGTTGGAGCCTCTGGCTAAAAGGACAGAAGTGGATGTCATCATGACTGTGTCCCTGAAAATGCAGAATCCATCATTTATTGATCTAGGGAAATTAAATTTAGTTTGCACACAACAATTTTATAAAAATATGAGGATTTTGATCCATCTGAAAGTTACTTTCTCATTTGTCTGTTAAGCCTTTCTTCTGTCCTTTTAATTTGCAATGCATCATTCCTCACCGTCAAAGTACAGACTGCTTCCAGGCCTGCCAGGTGGTGTAGTGGTTAAGTTTGTGTACTCTGCTTCAGCGACCCAGGGCTTGCAGGTTTGGATCCTGGGCATGGACCTACACACCACTCATCAAGCCATGATGTGGCAGCATCCCACATACAAAAAACAGAGGAAGATGTTAGCTCAGGGCCAATCTTCCTCACCCAAAAAAAGACCAAAACACAATGTTTTTCTTTCTGTGGTTAAGTGACCTGTCAATGAGAAAAAGGAGACATGAAATATGATTATGATTGCTCAGTTTCAGAAACGTGTGGTTGTCATCGCCAGCATATTATCGATCACATCTCTCTTTGAAACATCACATTCTGCATTTCATTCTCATTAAGTTCTTGCATCTCACTCCAGCAAAAGGTGATAAAACTTATAAGAAGGTAAGGATTTCTTTTCTGAAACTTAGTGGGGAAATTGAATGTAGTCTGTCTTAGTCGTGTGTCCCAAGATAAAGAAAACATCTTAGAAATATCTGTTAATAAATTTAGCTTCTGTATAGGATGAGATTTTTCACAATTGGAGGTCAATATTTCCATAAAGTGTAGAACCATGCTTTATGAAACCTTGCTGAAAGGAAAGCAAACAATTGTTTCAAGAATGAAAAAAGCTATTTGATGAAAATATGCCCTACATGCAGCAAGAGAGCCTTTCCCCCTAAACTGCACATAAAAATATAATCCCACATGGAGATTGTGTTCCCTTTAATTCCAGAGTAAATTTTTGTGGCCCAGAAATAAATGAATAATATCGCTTTTGGCATAACCTGATCTACAAGGACAAAAATGTAGACAATTGTTACTAAAACATCTAACTGACAAAGAGAGTAGAGTGGAAATGTCCAGAAAGTGGGCTACATTGGAAAAAATTCACTTCTGCCATTGATTGATGACTGGCCAGGTTCTTCTTACAATTAAGGAGTACCCCAAATATGATGTGTTAGGTGAGGATAATCACTAATAATGGTAATCCAAACACTTATGGAATTCATTCTACTAGGACAAGTGCTTGAATTCTACTGAATTAAGAAAATTGAGTATACCAAGTTCCCTGATTTCAAGATTGTCAGTCTGCTGCCATTTTCAGACTCATGTAACTAAGAAGTCCTGACTCCTGCAATAGAAACAAACAGCACAGACAAGAGAGGGGAAGGGAGTAATTAGGGCTACTTAATAGGGGAAAGAGCTCAAAATGAAGAGAATAAACCTTAGGGAACATCATTTCCAATTGGTTTAAGATTTAGGAGGCAGATACTTGATTTTAGACCAGGCTATGCCTCTAACTAGCCATGTTTGATACGGGGAACAAGTAGAAAAAAGAGATGTTTGATACATTGAATAAAATGTTTATCAATTATTTATAGTGTGACTATCAGGCTATGGAACTCAATTATTTCTTGGGTCTACAATTCTCTCTTCTCTCTCAACTTCCACTAGCCATGAGTATTAGAGAAACATGCAGAATTATGAACCATGGTCATGTATGATTCACAAGCCTCCCAGCATCATTACCTCCAGGCGATGGCACTGATTTAATTTTCTATGGCCTTAAAATATCCAACATCTGAGGTAATTCCCAGGTAATAAAAGACACTTTAGAAGACCCACAGCCTTCTCTAATAAATAGGAGTAGAAAATAGGAAAATCTGAATCTAAATAGATCACCTTAGAGATATGCCAGGCCAGAAGACCTGACTTTGGACATGTAGAACAAAGGGAATTCACTACCTTTTGCCATTCTCTCATCCATCTATCTTCACTTTTCTCTCCACCTGTGCCTGCCACCATTCTGTTTTGATGCTCCAACCTATTATTTAGTTCCAGGGTCACTCTCTCAATTTTCCATTTGTAAGTGAGACCTCTTATCCTCATTACCTCATTGTATTTCAAGTCTTCAATTCACTAACTCACAATCCATTACATTATAATTAGCACATTCATTTAAATCATATTTGTAAAAATGTGATTTTTGATAAATTCTATTAATGATGTTCTATTTTATCAGAGTTGATATATTTTTTTTCAGATTTTTTTTTGAGGAAGATTAGCCCTGAGCTAACGTCTGCTGCCAATCCTCCTCTTTTTGCTGAGGAAGATTGGCCCTGAGCTAACATCTGTGCCAATCTTCCTCTATTTTGTATATGGGATGCCACCACAGCATGGCTTGATGAGCAGTGTGTAGGTCCGCACCCAGGATCTGAACTCGAGAACCCCGGGCCACCAAAGAGGAACATGTGAACTTAACTGCTGTGCCACCAGGCTGGCCCCCAGGATTGATATTTTTTGTAAGCTTCCATTAAATTCTAGCTTGTATTCATCCTCTAACGTTCTCTTTATCCTGCTTTGAGTAAAGGTTCTAAACACCAGCCTATTAACACATCTCCAGAATTCATCAAGAGCAAAAATTGTAGTGGATGGATCTTCAAGCATTTTTGTCATTGATCACATTATTGGATATATAAATAGATGCTTAAGCCTTGACTAAGTCTCAGGTGCAGAAAAATTACTACATGTGTAATCAACTATTTGATTTTCTCATGTGAAAAAAACAATAATAATAATGCAAAGAGGAATATGCTAAAAACACAGCAAAAACACAAGAACACATGTAATAATGAAGGAATCAAAATGAAAGGGGAAATCTTGAATTTTCTTTCATTTTTGAACAGCTATATTGGAAAGCAAAGATCACATATATAGGTGTTTGGAATAGTGGATTAAAGCAGGAAATGAAGATGGTCATGGGCTTCCCAAAGTCAGCAGTGTTCAGTGCAATTTCTTTATATTTTTCCCTGTCTTGTCTCCTAGCTACTCTACTGAATTCTGAAAACAGGAGAAGCAGGAACTAGCCATTCTTCTCTTCGAAGTTCCCAGAGACTGAATGAATCCCTGTCATCTCTGCATGAATTGAGACAGATCACAACAATTTTTACCATGAAGAATGATGATCAGTATAAAATGAAATAAAGGCAACAAGACATTTGCCACACGATACTATAAATCTGAATTTAAAGAGCTTCATTATGTTTAGTGAAGACAAAGGATTCACATTGCCTAATTAAATATGCTTTGCATAGTAAAATAATTAGGGTTTCAGTGATTAATTGAGAACTTAAAGTTTCTTGATTTTTCCTAATTTAAAAATTTTCATTTGTTTAGATCACTCTGGTAGTAAAAATGTTTGCTGTTTATTTATGCTGGTGAGAAAAATACTTAACCAGTCAGTGTCCAAATCTTTGAGTGTGGGGAAGATAAAATGTTTAAATAGACTTTAATTCTTAGTTATAGTAAAAGCAGCATGATTTAATTTAAAATATCAGCACAATATTGGTGCAAAGATAGAAAATATAGATTACCAGAAAGATAAACAGATCTCAGAAATTGCACCTAGCAGCTTGTTGATTTTGGACAAGGACATGGAGTCAAGGGAACTCACATTCACCCGGCCTCCTCTAGCGTTAAATCTATGTAACCCTGGTATGTTTATCAAAACTAAGAAATTAAGTTTGGTACACTGCTGTTAACGAAGCTGCAGACATAATTCAAATCCCACTTTTATTTTAAATTAATGTCTTCTTTATGTTCCAGGATCCAATCTTGGGTCCCACACTGCATTGTCATATCTCCTTAGTCTCCTCCTATCTGGGGCAGGTCCTACGTCATTCCTGGCCTTTGGTGACCTGGACACTTATGAAGAGTAATGGTCAGTTATTTTGCAGGCTGTCTCTAATTTGGATCTGTCTGATGTTTTGTTTGTTGGAAGAACACACATGTCAAACTCAAGGAGCTCCCAATACGGAAATGTGGAAAAACTTGGGCAACAATAAAAAGAGCACTGAATTGTAAGTCATAGTATACTATAAAAATCAACTGAGTTCATACAGATGCACACGGATAATTTAATAAATAAATGGGTAAGAAGGCACAGCTCTACCTTACAGAAGAATTTCATTTAATACCTGTTTAAAGGATGAGGGAAATGTAAAATCACCGTTAGGCAAATATCGCAGAAATAATTGTTGTAGCCAATATCCTCCAATGGATGGTGAAATTATTGGGCAGAAGTTTGAGGAGAAAGACAACGTTTACATGGTTTCAAAATATCTCCCACATATTATTTGCAAAGGGAAAAATAGTAACTTTAGAGAGGCAAAACCACAGACAACAACTTAATCAAGCAATCAAGGTTAACAACAAGAGTCACAAGATGCACTGAGAAGGACAAAACAGACCCTGTGGTCATATTACCTAAAATTCTTAAGATCAATGGGAACACTTTTAACCTGCTATTTGGAGTGTAATTTATTCAAAACATGTACATCTCTACTAAAAATTAAAAATGGATCATTTGTACTATAATTCTCTCCAATTCCAAGTCTAGGCATATAACCTAAAGAAAGTCTTACTCATTTGCACCAAATGGATAAAAAAATAAAACATTTGTTCATGACAACTGCGTTGATCTAACAAAGAGAAAAGCAATCAAAATATTCATCAAGAGCAGAATATGAAATGCAATGGAATACAATTAGCAGTCAAAATACTGAGCTATATCTGTCACATGAATATGATAGATGTAAAATGTATTGAGTACAGTGGCAAAATTGAAAAAAATGACAAAATGACACCATAGTGTATAATTTATACAAAGTGTAGATCATTTGTGGATATACAAGTTTATTATAAAATCTAACATATTAATGGGAAGAATACACAACACATCCATGGTTTTGGTTCACCTTTGGGCAAGGGTAGACTGTAATGGCATTGAGAAGGGTCGTGAAGTGGATATGGAATTTATATATCAACATTCTGTGTATTTTGTAAGATTGAAAAAGATCTGCAGGCATTATCACTAATAGTTGCTCATGTGTTTATAATGCAGGTTGGTAAGTAAAAGAGAGATAGAATAGATAGATGACTGACAGATAGATGATAGATATAAATAATATATCTTATATGTATATCTTACACATATGTATTATTTACACTAGAATTATCCTATTGTCAACTGCAGAGACTTTTGAAAGTGCAGGGGAAAAAGACTACAGTGTTTGCCCATCTACATGAAATAGCATATAATGTCTGTACACAAGGGTGGAACAGCTGGGATTTTGCTATAGTAACACCCTTTACTGGAAATTTCTCCCTTGATTGTCATGATCAGTCAGAGGCGAGTGCTACTCCTCTCTCTAGCCTGAGCTTATAGAGTTTAAGGAAGCAGTCAATACTTATAGGATTATTAGAGGGCAGAATCAAAATTTGTGGACGAATGCCTATATTCCTCCCAGCCTTATTACATTGTTTCCCAGAGCTTTCACATCGTTCTTTTCAGTTAAATTAGAACTTGCTAAGGACGATCACACAAAAACAGGACCAAGACATACACAACGACTGATTAAAGTAATTCTCACCAATCAAAAAGGATCTGAGCTGGGGGACATGTCACACTGGGTGTCACGTCTTCACATGGAAAGGCTCTATTAGGACACCAGTTCTTTGCCACAGAATCATAATAGGATTGATCTCTTTGCATCTCCCGTGTTAGTTGTCCTTACATAACAAAGGTGTAAAAACCGAGCTCTAAGTTAAAAACTTGACAAAGAGGAGAATGAATAGACCAGAAACAGCAAATAAACAAACTCCCCAAAACCCACAGCCTATATGTATATATATGTGTGTGCAACATTCACAAATCGAGTGGTAATTTATATTCTTCATTTCAATTTCCCCCACTATGAAATGGGTACTGCTTTCTCCAAAACTACCTTTGATCACATAAAAATCCCTTGTTCTTTCTGTTCTGCCTCTTCAATTTTGCACACAAATTTGCACATCATTTGTTGTTGTTGCTATTTTTGTTTTTGTTTTGCTTCGTTTTTATATTAGGTTCATTGTTCTCTTGTTTTAGAGATGCTATATCTACTGCAGGAAATACTAATCAGTGTCTGCCTTTATTCATCATTCATACTCTTCATCGTCTTCATTTCTGTAGATATATAATTCTTTTTGCTGAAACTGCTTGTTGCATTCCTTCATGAAGAACTTTGGGGCAGTGTGTGTGTGCGGGTGTGTGTGTGTGTGTGTATTTGGAACTTTCTGTCATGCAGAAGAAAAAAAAATAAACGTGTTCTAGGTTGTTGGTATATTTATCTTTTGAACCATACTTTAGATAGCCAACCCTACCCTCTCCAACTGTAGATATAGAGAGTGATAATTTTATGCTCATTTTCATATGGGCTGGACACACTTAGGGGTCCACAATAAATTAGAAATAACTCACGTTTTCTGTTGTCTCAGTAGCTGTTTGTTCCTCCTGCCAAGTTGTTATAAAATTTCTAGCCTACAGCAGCTGGATAAAATTGCATCCCATGAGGACAGATGTCATTATCAATGCACAAGCTTTCATCTAAATTTGACTTCCATTCACTCTTTCATCAAATATTTATTGAGTTTCTATTATATTCCAGTTGCTAGGCATATGGATACGATAGTAGAGCTATGGAGCTAAATTAGACCCAGATCTCTCCCCACAATGGATGTGGAAATCCTGCCATTCACTCCTCCTACCTCAAGAGGGAGCTGTATAGACAAGGAATAAAAATGTAGTGGAAATTAAAGGGTAACAACCTTAATGGTTTCATGATGCAGTCACACAATACAGAACTCTGGTAAAAAGTTGCCTTGAAGCAAATAGCTGAGATTTGAGATCTAAGAGAGATTTTTTATTCTCTGTTGAATTGAAATATTGAGGTGAGTCAGTGCTGGCATGCCTATTGAGAGGATGACAGGGAACAGGAAGAAGGCAGAACATGGCATCCCAAGTTCATGAATTCAAAGGCTCACCCACAAGTAAGAAGAACTCAGCTTCTTACCCATCTCATCCGTCAGCAGCCTGTCCTTAGAAGGAGGCAGGAATAGATGAGAAAAGACCTAATGCATTTGGTGGTGGCAATGAAATTAAGCAATTATGCAAGGCCCTACAATTACACATGGCCCCATGCACTCAAGACTTTGGAGGGGAAACCTCGCATACAGAGTTTAAATTATCCACTCATCTTTCAGCCTTCCCACCAGATCTATGGCCACCTTGCTGGGACATTTTTAAAAAAATAGTACATACAAGAGACACTTGCATTTTGTTGTAGATTTAATTTACATTTTTGATGACTAATGGTATCAAGCATCTTTTGATATCCTTATACACAGGTGTATCTTTAACATCAAACAGAATATCAGAGGAGAGTCATGGGTTCAACAAGTAAATGTGGCATTTTACTGTGTCACAGTTGCTTATTTTGGCAGATTTCTCAAAATAAAAGATTGCTTCTTTGAATCTTTCCAAGAAATTTTTCTATCTTTTACCTTATAGAAGTAGTCATTATCCTAAATTTGAACAATCCAGCATTTTTTATAATTGTCCTAAATGTGAAAAGATTCATAAAAATTTTAGTAGATTATATGATTTTAAAACCTATAAATAATATATCCTATTATGCATACACTTCTCCAACTTAATTATTCATTTTTGAGAAATTTTGATATGACCATGTAGACTGTATATTTTAAACATCCATTCAGTGTTGTATTCTGGGAATATAATCATACAATGTAACCATCTTCCATTGACAGACATTTTGGTTCTCTTCAGGGTTTCTGCATATGTTTGTGTTTGGTTTTCTTTAATGCAATGCTACAACAAATATCCTGTCTTGCTTCTCTTCAAAAGCATTTGCTACATGATCTCAAGGAATATATTACATGCAGAAATAGAGGATTAAGGGTGTTGTGCTCATTTTCAGCCTGATAGATGAGAACAACTTTTTTTAAGTTAATAAAATGCACGTTCCCATGAAAACTTAATGAAAATCCTGACTCCCCACAGATTTGCCAACATCAAGGGTTGTGAGATGTTAATCCTTGACAAACTGACACTTATGAAATCAAATTCACTTTTGTTTTAATTTGTGGTTTTCTAATTTAGTAATGACTTTGAGGATCTCGTCATTTGTTTATTCATAATTCTTTCTTTCTTCTTTGTAAAAAAAAAAGGAAAGATTTTATTCATGTATTTTGCCTAATTTTCTACGGAGAAATCTGTATTTTCCATAGAAAAAATATAGACAAGTGTGTATGTCAATTCTATTTATCAGTCTATTGTCTGTCATGTATGTTGCAAGTGGATTGTTTAAAAGTGGAATTTGCCATTTCATGTCTACGGCATCATCTTGAAAATAAGCTAATATGCTATCAGCTTTTAGCTTTAAAATTTATATGAAAGCTCAATGTACACCCTGAAGATTTTGAAGAGTTAAACCACCAACAGCACAATCAAGAAACAATGGTTCCCCGTGAACACGCCCCTGACTTCACAAACCATCAATATCACATGGTTTCTGTTTCATTCATCCCTCACCACATACCCCATAGAATAATCTTCCCAATAACTTTGTTTTCATTTTATTTTCTTCTCTTTATCCATTGCTGGATTGGACATGTTCCACCTTTTTATGGTTTTTACCCAAAATAATGTGGTATGTTTCCTTTGGTTCTTCTCAGTGTCTACAGAATGCTTGGAACCAGGCTCCCAGTGATAAGCTGGAGGGCTGGATGAGAGGATGGTTATACCTATTCATCTGTCCAGTAGCCTAAGAATATCATTAAGGATGTCTGTCAGTGAGCTTTCAATGAAGAATATACATCTCTGTGTAACTCATTTTCTCCGTTCCTTGGTATATTTTGACTAACAGCAGACCAGATATTTTTTTCCACATCTGTCTGAATTCCACTCCAGCAGCATAGTCTCCTTCCAGACCATTGCCTCTGTTGCTTAGTGCTGCTATAACAAATCACCAAAAATCTAGTGGCTTAAAACATTGCCCATTTATTATCTTACATTTCTGTAGGTCAGTAGTCCAACATGGGTCTCTCTGGATAAAAATCAATGTCTTGGTAGCTGTGTTCCTTCCTGGGGCTTTGAGGAGAGAATCCATTTCCAACCTCATCCTGGTTGTTGGTAGAATTCTATTTCTTACAATTGTAGGACTGCGGCCCCGTTTCCTTGCTGATGGTCCATTGAGGGCTGTCTCCAACTTCTAGAGGCTACCACTTTTCTTGGCAAGTGGCCTCCTTCCGCCTCCTAAAAGGCAGAAATGGTGGGTTGGGTCCCTCTCACATCATATCACTCTGACTCTTCTGCTTCCCACTTCCACTCTGAAAGACCCATGAGATTAGATTTAACCCATTTGGGTAATCTTCCCATCTCAGAGATCCTTAACTTAATCACATATACAAAATACTCTGTTGGCCATGCACTGTAAACTGTCCATAGGTTCCAGGGGCTTGGGCATGGACATCTTTGGGGGATCATTATTCTGCCAAACATAGACATACTGTCATTTAAATTGGGGGAATGCTTTGTACTATTGTGCAAGACTTTGTGAAGTAATGATGATGATGGTAATGATAATATAAATAGAAGTGTAAACCAGTAATGATGATAGTAATAATATGAAATCTGCTACTTGCTATGAAGATTTAATCAGGTGGAATACGTAATTGAAAAATGTGAGACAATAAAGAAATAGATATTTTAATTTCTCTACTTATGTAGAAATGTCATGTTCAATTTAAGAACACATCCAGGTCTAGACGAGGTATTAGATGATATTTTCTTGGACAATTAGTTCTCTGTAGAATGACTTGAGCATTTCACTATAAAGTTTTCTTCTCTTCCATCAACCTCCTTTGGCTGACAGCTCTTATCAAATGTAGATGATTGACAGCAGATGTCATGTTAAGGAGATCAAATTGATTGAGGTCACTACCCACATGCACTTTCCAAAACCTCAGTAGCTGAGAGATCTAAAAACCCTATGGAATTTGAGACAGTTCCCATTCTGACAGTGGACTTCCTTGCCAAGAAAGATGTATACAATTTTAGTTACTTGCAGAGCTTGAATAACGGTACCTTATCAAGAAAATGATTTGACACAGAATGGAAGGAAATTTGACACTGTCAAAGGAAATCCCATCAGGTTAAAATTTATCAACAGTGCTATTTGTAATTTTTATTTTTTTTAATTGAAGATTCATTTTTTTTTAAAGTCTATCTTTGGCTTTTCCTTGGGAACCAATGAATTCAATCGCTCAAGAGGAACAGATGGCAGGGGGTGAATTAACTCAGTCTGAAAGAGCAACAGTTATTGTTCAAGTAAAGATTGTCACAATTATTCTTCCAATTGAGCGCTCTTCAGTATTCACCAGTTCAATTGAACCAACGTTTGTGAAGGGCATATTCTCTGCTTGCTATTGTAACAGACAGTATCCTTGGATTTTGTGATAACAATACCTCTGGTGTCGCTCTTACTTATATGATATTTTTTCTGCTTCATCAGTGGTGTCTTTTCTGATCTTAATAATTAAATGGACCCTCATGGACTCTATAATTGGGCATCTGTCCTACTTGTGAAATTGGTCTCCTTTATGTTACTGGTCAAAATCACATTGCTATAGACAGATATATGTCGGTATAGATAGGTAGATAGAGAGATGATAGAAAGATAAACAGATAATATGATAGATATGATAGATACAGAGATATAGACTTATAATTATTCATAATATAGGTATATGCAAAATGATGTAGTTATATATGGTTATATAAAGATGTAATTGATACATACTGATAAATGCATCTCTATACTATGTGCATATCTATATATATCAATTACATCTTTTATATACATACACATATATTACATCATATGTATATATATACTTGTACAATATGCATGTATACATATATACTTATATACACATTTTCAAACCCCTTTACCCCAATCATTGCAAATCTGTACTGAGATCTGGACCCTTATTTACAAGTATCTGGGACATGTACATTTGGGTATCACATAAATCTCTTGAATTCATTTTACCCAAAATGAATTCCCAATTATCCACATGAATCCACAATTACAGGAGGAAGAGTGGTACGAATTCTCCAAATCCCTCAACACTCTTCCTTCTGTATTTCTCAGGTGCTGATGCTTTCCGGCAAGCATCAACATCCCAAACACGAGACTAGGCATCATCCTACACTCATTTCCTTTTCCCTAAATGTGGTTAGTCCTGACCTTTCAAAGCCCCTTCAAAGCTCTGAGGACAGGTGACTTGAATGACACATTATAACCATTTGTTGAAAGAATGGCCAGAGGTTGGCAACAGTCCTGGCACATAAAATATCAAATTTTTTGTTTGTTTACTTAATTTATGAACAAATTATGTCATTAACTCTGAACAATAGGTAGACGACCCTTCAAGGTTTTTCTGGCCATCAAGCTGGTGGCATTATTTTACATAAATACAAAACTATTTTTATATTCAGAGTTTTCTAAATTGAGGACAATTTAGTTTTACTTAGGATGACTTAGTTATCTTTGTGTAGGAAATCCCTGGATATGGCAAGGATCCCGTATAATTATGACTATTCCCTTCTACCCACAAATATGATAATTATATGGACAACATATTTATACTTCAAAACAGAGACTTTATTCTGAATATTGTCATGAATTATCAGTGTGATAGCATGGATTAAAAGGATGGAGAATTGGGACTGCTCATGAAACTCACTCATAACCTTGAACTTTAAAAAATGCCATAAAAACAATTTGATGCAGATTATAAATTACTCCTCTTTACCAAGAATGGCCTACTGTGCAACATAGCCTTATTCTCATGTAGCTTATTTTCCCTTCAGGGTATAATTTCGAGATTAATTCAATTCAGTTTTATTGCATTTATCTGAGCCATGAGTCAGTCATTTTAAGGTCTGAGCTCAGTTTTCAAAAACTATTCAGAATGGCAAGAACATTGCCACTTTGTCGTGGATCTACTTCTAAAAGAGAATTTCTACATCTGGCATTTGGAATATATTTGTAAAAAGTAAT
Organism: Equus quagga; assembly: GCF_021613505.1. Taxonomy (NCBI): domain Eukaryota; kingdom Metazoa; phylum Chordata; class Mammalia; order Perissodactyla; family Equidae; genus Equus; species Equus quagga. The sequence continues at coordinate 120,408,317 of NC_060276.1, forward strand.
TGTTTTGTCTTGGGAGTAAGTAGGTGTTTAATGTCACTATGTTATCTGTGTTAGAGGCTAGGGGAATGGTAAAATTGCAGTTCATTCTTAAATTTATTGCCTTCATCATTTCCTAAGTTCCTTGGAAAATGTCATGTAAACTCAGTGGCATTAGACTTACCTATTTTTAACAAAGACCAAGTTTTTTTATTATCATTTTTCTGAAGGTATTCTGAAAATATGAATGGTTTACCAGAATGCCTTAATTTTGGAAAATAAACAATTTAACCTTTAAATTGCAGAGAGAAACATAGTTAACAAATTGAATTTTATTGAATGATTTTAAATGCTTGTGAAAAATTATAGCTTGAAAAGAAGACTCATATTTGCTGCTGCTGCTTTATCTTCAGAGCACTGGCGTCACGAATGTTGAATCAGATTCTAATAGTGTTGACATGTTTCCTGGCTGTCTCTTGTTCTTTTGCATATTATTTATTCAATTATAATTTCAAGCATGCATTTAAGAAATATTTATTCTGCGCCTGCTATGTGTTGGAAACCAGTAAGTCACTGGAACATGTCAGCAAACAAAACAATGTCCTACCCCCATGGAGCTGAAGATCGTGTGGGGAGAGGGGAAATGAACAAACACATGTGGTGTGATGGCAAGATCCCCTGGGTCCAGGCACTCTAACAAACAAGTGTGGGAGTAACAACCAGGAGCCAGAAAATTACGGCCCACCACTTATTGTCATAAATAAAGTTTTATTGGAACATAGCGATGCTCATTCATTTATGCTTTGTCTGTGGATACTTTGCACTAAAACAGCAGAGTTAAAATTTGTGATGTAATTGACACGTGACATTGTGTCAGTTTAAGATATACAATACGATGATTTGATATATGGTGCAATAAGATCGTCACCATAGCATTAGCTAACATTTCTATTGCATCATAAAATACTTTTGTGTGTGTGTGGAGAACATTTAAGATCTACTCTCTTAGTAACTTTCAAGTACGTAACACGGTATTGTTAACTCTAGTCATCATGCTGTACATTAGATCCCCAGGACTTATTCATCTTCTAACTGGAATTTTGTACTCTTTGACCAACGTTCAGAGCCTTACTCATAAGAGCTAAAAACTGAAAACAATCCACATGTCCTTCACTGGGTGAATAAACACAATATGGTATATCCATATAATACTATTCTCCAAGTAAAAGGAGCAAACTTCTGATACACCTTACAATTGATGAGCCTCAAAACAGTATGCTAAGTGAAAGACACCAGACACAAAAGACTACATATTATAGATTCCTTTATCTGAAATTTCTAGAAAAGGCAATTTTTCCTGGAAACAAGTAAATTAGCTGTCACCTGGGGCTAGAGGTAGGATTGGCTGCAAATGAGCATGAGAGAAATTTTTCGCAGTGATGTAAATGTTCTAAAAGGGGTTTGTAGTGAAGATTGCACAGCTATATAGATTTACTAAAAATTGTTGAACTGTACCTTACAATGGGTGAATTTTGTGGTATGTAAATTGTACCTCAATTAAGTGCTAAAAATATTTTTAAAAAAATAAAAGCATTTGTGGCAAAGACTGCCTGGCCCACAAAGCCTAAAATATTTACTATCTGACCATTTATAGAAACAGTTTGCCAAACTCTGGTGGAGAGATTTATGGATGCTTACATTTTATTTTAAGATGGACAGGGGGTCTCCACGAGGATGCAAACTTTCAGCAGCAGAGTCTGCAATTAAGTATCAGAGAACTCTGTGAATATATTTCAGGGTAGAGGCATTCCTGCTGAGAAAAGAACCAATATACAATTTGTTCAGAGAACAAAAAGAAAAGTAGTGAAGTCCAAGTTCAGACTATTGGATTTTAAAATGTAATGTGTGTCTGGGGAAGAGTGTGTAAATTTTATTTCTTGGTCATGTAAACTTTAGAATCAGTTTGTCGATATCCATAAAACAACTTGCTGGGATTTTGATTGGGATTACACTGAATCTATAGATCCAGTTGGGAAGAACTAACATCTTGACAATGTTGAGTCTTCCTATCCATGAACGTGGCATATCCCTCCTTTTGTTTAGTTCTTCTTTGACTTTGCTCATCAGAATTTTGTAATTTTTTTCAAATAGATCTTGTACATTTTTTTCTAATATAAATGGCATTGTCTTTCTAATTTCAACTGTACTTGTTAATTGTAGGTATATAGGAAAGCAATTAACTTTTGTATATTACTCTTGTATCCTGCAACCTTACTAATTAGTTCCAGGAGAAGATGTTAAATTTTGGTGAATGCAGAATATGTGTATGTAGGCCTGGTGGCAATGGGAGGGGAATCCTGGGGAAAGGGGTCAGAACTGAAGAAAATGGAGGAAATCAGTATTAATGATCTCATATTTAGAAAACATGTCCTGAAATACTGAATAATAGTAGTGACATTTCCAAAACAAGGTGTTAAAGAACAAGCTGATTGAGATTCAATGGTGGAAAGTTTGAAAATATTTAAAAATTGCATCCCAACTGCACACAGTGATGGTATCTCTATCTTGTACAAAATGTAATTTCAAAAATATATACTATTTCTAACAAAAGGGATATTGTAAACCTGGGAACACCGGAATATTTAATGTTTGTGCATCATCTTGTTTTCATTATAAATACATTATTTATATAGAGTGGCTCTATTTTTCCCCTTCAAATAACAGCACACACACACACACACACACACACACACACACACTTACTTGCCTACTGTTCCTGTCCTTTGTTCCAGGAATTTTAAGAGATATCATTTTAGAGTGCAGTGTAGGGCAATATGCAGAAATGAGGGAAATATTTCGTCTCCTGCATAACACATCTCCAGGTCGTGGTGTGCTCTTGGAGTTCCAAGCTTTGAGAAGGGTTAGCGTGAAGGAGACTGTTTGCTGATGAGTAAGTATTAACGCCAAGGAAGGATCCTGCTGGACTTTTTGGGGCAAATTTTCATTCTTATTTGTTTATTTTACTTCTAATTGACTGATTCTAAATGTCTTTTCTTTAATTGGCTAATTTTTACATTGCATTTCTTTACCAAATACCATTTACTTGTTTCTTGGCATATTTGGCCTGCATGTAAAATTTTAAAATTATCCTTTCCACCATTTTGATAGTCTTCTAAGTATATAAATTTTTCTTTAGAATATTTTATGATTTTTATGGTATTTGACTTAACTCATCTTCATATCTTATGTTTTAGCTTTTTTTGAATAACCATCAGTTTCAGTTTATTTTGTATATCTTGTTTCCCTATACTAACTTTTGGAAGTATAATTATTGATTAATGAATGTTAAGTAAAAAGTATAGTCTGCTTTTCTCTTTTTGCCTGAAGAGCAGCAAAAGAACTTTAATGAATACACTACAGTCTTTAAAGTTAAAACTGTAATTCGAACATCTCTGGATGTCTATAGGTACCTTCCAAGTGAATAAAGAAGACTGTGTATGTGAATAAAATTTTTCCTCTCTCTCTCCCTCTCTCTCTTCTCTCTCTGTTTCCAATGTGCTCACACAGACATTCACACATGCCGAGGCGGAAAGGAATGCCATGTGTCAAAGACATCCTCTCCTGTGATCGTGAAGTTCCAGAACAATTAGTGGGAGGTGGAACTATAGGGAAGAGACGTCCTAATTCTGTGGGCCGTTGGCCTGTGGGAGCGGATTGTGTTCTGCTCTCTAAGCGGGCTTTGTGAGTAGGAATGTGTTTACGTGATTACTATCTGCTCTATTTTCCTTCCCGCCTACATGACTGTGACTCTCTCCCAAGAGCAATTTATTCTTTGGAAACAGCAAAGTAAAGTAAACTTCCCATGAGTTTCAACTCCTTCAAAGTGGTGTTTTAAACTAGATTTTGAGGTTTGGCTTAATAATGGCTGTTAGCCAAAATGTGTTATTAATTCTCATAGATGACAAAAATTCACACGAAATTTGAGGCAATCTTAGAATAAAATATGACAGAATATTGCTGTCACTTCAGTGTTAACTCAATGCTTGGCACATACAATACACAAGCTAAATATTTGCTTGGCATTTAGCCTAATGAACTACTTACTATGTTATGCTTGATTTTATCAATAACAGAAAAATCAAATTTATTATAACATAGTCACTAAGCATTTCAAAAATGTCCAATTTTAATTATTAGCATTTTTCTTTAAAGCAACCATATTTTATACAATAAAGGAGATTCCTTTTCTGTTGATTAGAAAAGCACATATTTTTTTCTTTTTCTGTGTAGCAACATTATTAATTAGATAAGACATATGGATATTCTGATTAGCCAAATATGTATAAGATTGCCACAAACTCCAGGTTTACTTGAAGGTCATTAGTAGGATTCTTTTTGTAACAGAGGCACTATCCCTAGCGTATGTTATAGTAGAATGCAGAGATAGTCTATTGTGAAAATTGTGATTGATCTAACTATTCTACACCACAGAAAAATGGACCACGTGAAACGCATCGAAGCAGATAGAGATGGGCAGCTAATAGTTCTGAGTTAAGGAACTGAAATCAGAACTTTGATTTTAAATGTCTCATCTGTTCCACAGAGATCAGACAGTGTGAATGGAATAAGGAAGGCAGGTACTCAATGATTTTTCTGAATAAAATATGGCAGTGGGTGTTATACAAGTTTCAAACAGGTAAATACGTGATTGCTGAAGTTAAAATAGAGGGAGAACAGTGCGGAAAAATTCCAAACCATTTGCGTCGGTAATCCACCCTCCAGGAAGTGGGACGTAATTGCTGACTCTTTAGGGATGGGCTGCACGTAGTGATTTCCTTCCAAAGAGTGCAACATGCAAACTGAGGGGGAAAGTAAGTGGGGGAAATTGACAAACACTATCTCAACCAGCAGGTAGATGGTACGTGCCTTTGATGTGATGTGGTGAAATGTTATTTCCTTCTGTGGTCTTCCTTCCAAAAAACTATAACCCAGTCTAGTCAGATACATCCCAATAGAGACACTCATTCTACAAAATAGCTGCCCAGACCTCCTCAAAAACATCAAGGTCATTGAAAACAAGGGAAGTCTGAGAAACCGTCGTAGCCAAGAGGAGCCTAAGGAGACACGATGACTAAATGTAATGCGGTGTCCTGATGGGATCTCAGGGCAGAAAGTGGACCTTAGGTAAAAATTAAGGAAAAACGAATAATGTGTAGGCTTTCTTTAATCAAATAAAAAGTGAAGGGGAACAGACATGCATTTTAAAGGAATTTGCATGTTGGTCCAGTAGAAGCCCAGTAAATGTGTGACTGTAAATTAGCTAGCAGTGTTTACGGCATCACTAACCAGTTTAGAAGAACATCCCAAAGCTGCTGCATTTGAGGATGAAAGATGGCAAATGTTAGGCGTGTCGCAGGGAGGATAATGTTGGCTCCATGCCTCATGAAACCTGAGAACTCTGGATAATGTCCATAGAGGAAAGTTGCTTGTGCAGTCACCTACTTTTGTTCTTGATGGGTGGATGTGCTGAGTGGAGTCTAGAAGGAGTGGAGAGGAGCATCCTACACAGTGAAATGTAGCTAATTGCTCTATTTGAGAAAGAATGGGGAGAGAGAGGGTTAAGATGTGGGGTAACCAAGATATAGGCAAAGAAAGAGAGTGAAATGGAGAAAAAGAAAAATGCAGATGCCAGGAGAAATGGGATTTGGGAGCGTGAAGTGAGCAAAGGTAAGTTTTTGGAAGCCTCACCTTGTGGTATGAAATATGATTCCCCTCTGCATCCTTCTATAAGAGACCTTCCTTAAAGCCTGCATTACCTTTCATGGCATTTGGGATTGCAGGGCTGTATATTTTAGGTACATTATAGTGCAGGTAATGACCATGTGATATTCCAGTTCATTCAGTTTGCTTTTCCAAGTTGCTAGATTTTAAGCTCTTTGAAAGTAAGGACTGTATTTCCCACATAATATCTATCAGAGCACTTGATATGTAGTAGAATGCCAGAGAAAATAAAATTAACAGAAAGGAAAAACTGGCTGGTTATTTCTGAACTTCGTCAGAAAAGTGGACTTCGGGAGATTGGCCAATAATTGCTCCTGGTCTCTATTTTCTGAGCTGAAAAGGTTTTGGCTACACCCCCACCCCTTCCGTCTGCTCACAGACAGCTGTGGGTCTACTGGAACCCAAATAGTCAGGGCCTTGGTTAGAGTCTTCCTTCTGCTACTGAAAGTTTTTAGATGGTGTTGGTGCACCAACATGTGAGGACAGTGGAATTCCCTACCATGTACGGTAGAAAGAGGACTGAAGTTTTTTATTCTTGTATTTGATCACATTAGCTTCTTCAATCACATTGTCTAGGTGGACACGTTTATTTGGAAAGTTCCAATGAAGATCCTTTATCCTGTTCATGACTGTATCTTCAGTTGCAAGAACAATAGTTAGCATTCACTTGCTGATACGTATTTGTTGAAAAGGTGAATAGTTTCAGACACTAGACCTATAATTCAATTCATTGCTCTACTCTAAGGGATATGATCCACTTTCACCCTCAAATTAAGCGACGCCTAAAGGACATAATGGCTTTTTTCCTATCCACATTATTAACAAATTAAATAAGTGAAAACTGTCTTGAAACAATGCATTTGGAACTTATCACTGTCATTACCAAAATTCTAGTGACTGTCGTTACCAAAATTCTAGTGACTGCAAGTGTGTTTCATAAACCTGAAAAGCCAGTATTCCTTCAACTATGTTAAATAAGGCACCTCTGCGGTTTATATTAGAAAGTTTAAAGAACATGGAAAAAACAAAAAAAAAAACACAATAAAAACGCTCCCACACTTGTTCAGGGAGTTATAGAGCCAAAATGTAGAGAGAATCCATCAGATCTGCACTTTCAAGAATACAATTGCTTTCCCGCAGATTTTTGTTCCATTACAAAATGTGATGGATTCTGGTGCTAAATGTCAATGCTGGTGGTTGTTCTTGTGTTTAACGGCCCAGGCTGAAGCATAATCTATTCCAGGAATTGTTTCCAACAAAAAAATATACATAGTTGGTTTACTGTTGATTTTGAAATTCAGATATTCAATCTCACTGCTCTGAAGTAAGGATTTATTTGGTGGCATTTGTGAAAACTGGTGCAGGATGCAAGATTTTTTAGAAATCTCATTTTCTCTAAAGAATATGTTAAATTTCGGTCAAGTAGAGTCAACTCATTACATCCATTAGCCATGTGTATTTGCTCACAGACAAGGGTGTGTGGTCTCCACAGTGGAGAAAAGCTAAATATTTCACTGAGGATCTGGTGTACTTCACAGTAACATTGTCAGTGAGAAGTGACAAGTTTCATCAACATCCCTATGGCTACCATCATGTAGGAGTGATTTCTAGAAAGTTCCTCATAAGGAAGCAATAATCCATAATCTTAAGATTCTCCTTTGTAAATCTTTAGTCTGCAGTTACCATTAGTATAATTTGCTTTATTCATTTTTTAATTTTATCATTTTGTTTATTTTATTATTTCTTTTATTGCTTGTCTACAAAATCAACCAATGTCCCTGCATTCTCTCCTTTATAAGGAATTCCTTTAAAGAAACGCCATTGTTGAAGATGCACTTTTGAAAATTAGGGCACTGTGGTGAAATCAACCGGATGAGAGAAAATGATGTTCGAGTTGGTGTGGAAGGATTTGACAAAACTTGCAAGGACAATCCTTTTTCCACTGTCCCAGTTGGTTGCAAATGAGACACCGATTTCTGGGCCAGTGTTTTGCTGACGCACTCCTACGAGAGGGCAACGGGAAAGGCCCGGTGTTCTGGGTTTCTGACCTTAGAGCTGCTGCAGTTGTAAGGCGACTGACTTGGTGGACTTTTGTTTATTAGGTAAAATTGAAAGATTTTTGTAACACACAGTATTATTTTGGGTATGATTTGAGAAATAATTGTAAGTTTTTAAGCTGAAAAGTATGAGAAGTCACGAAACTCATGGTTCATTTGGAAGTAAGTGGGAAGCACAAGTGCCTGCGGTTTCCAGCTTCAGAGATTACAGGCCGTGAAAGAGGACAAATGATGAGAGAAAGGGAAGAGAGAAAGAGGGGGTGTTAGCTGTCACTGTGTTGTCATGTCATTTCAATCCCTTAAAAATATTTAGAAATGGTAAACCTCTACTAGGAACCAGTGATTTCAAATTTAATGTCATTTTATCTATTTTCCCAAAGCAATTTTTTCCTATTCCTAAATTAGTATCCTTGCATAATTTAGGAATGATTGTTTGATATCTGAAAAATATGGTGTGTTCCTCAATTTAAGACAATTTTAAAGCAATTCATACACATTAAAGTCATGTTTTACATTTGGCTAGTTTTCTTTTAACTCAGTTTAAGGTTACCAGTTCATATCTTTTCTGGTCTTTGCATTACACCATTGATCTAAAAGTTAACTGCTGATAGAAACATCTTTACTTTGCTCGCAATTGCTTTTCTGAGACCGCCACTGTCCAATAGAACTTTTGGGGGTGATGGCAATGTTCTATTCAATATGGCAGCCATTAGCCATGTGTGGCTGCTGAGCGCTTGAAATGTGGCACGTGTAACTCAGACACTGAACTGTGAATTGTTGTTTGTTTTAATTAACTGAAATGTAAATATCTATATATGGTTAATGCTACCAGATTGGATGGCCCAAGTCTTGTTAAACCCTCCTCCATTTCTTCATTCATTTTTTTTTAAATTGTCAAGAAAAGACTTCATTGCTTCCACCTATGTAAATAGAGCTGATCGTTGAAGATTTGCTAGGAAATATCACCTGCTCCTTATTTTCATTATTTCCTCTATAACAGCAAACATTGTTTCCCTCCACCATTTGACCTTCCTGGGTACTACGTTTATAATTACATTTTCTTTCTGTCTTATGTGTGTCTTACATCTTTCTTCCCCTTCTGTAAATTGATTTAGGTCTAAATGATAATATTTGTGCAATGAATTGGAAAAATATATAATTAAATCATAGTGGTTAAGGCACAGGATTCTGGGTAAGACGTCCTGGGTTGAGAGACTGTTTACTGGCTAGATGAAAATTTAGCTAGTATCACTATTTTTACTAGCTAGATGAAAATTTAAAGTTGTGAAACTCAATTTCCTCATCTAAAAGTTGGAATAATACCAGTAGCACGATAATTGACGGGTACTTGTAAGTGAACTGGGATGACTGCTTATGAATGTTAGGTTTACCAGTATACGAAAAAAAACAAAAGCAATTTTTGATATTGATTGCAATACTATTCCTCATAGAGCAAAATGTAGTATAAGGAACATTTACTTGAATGTATTAAAATGTATTTAGCTATAAACTGTACTGTAATATTTCATGCAATAATATTATATATGCCATGACTCCCATTGCAAATTTCAAGTTGTTTTAGTTTAGGATCAACATCATTGCATTTGATTATAAGTAAAAAACCCTCAATTTGTATAATTAACAAAAAGTCCTAATGTTTTGAATGTCAGTATATATATATATATATATATACATACATACACACATATAGTTAACCAATAAATATCTGTAGTGAAGGTAAATGAGGTATTGAGCCATCGAATTCCACCCCGAACTATGTAGATTTAGTAATAAACACATTAGAAGCTAGGGGGAGGAATAAAAGGGCTCACTTAAATGAACAACAACATCGACCCCTTCTCAGAACAGCTTAATTTATTGAGTATCTCAAGCACTATAGTTAAACATATTGGACCTCAAACGGGTAATATTTCTGCATTTCAAAGATTGTTATGGAACACACTGTCTCTAGTCCCTTGTCAGCTAGAACAATGGGCTGGATTTTAACTGCCAGGATGCTGCCTATAAAATTGAGAAATCATTGTGGAAGTTTGCATAAGCATTCCCCAAACTAAAAGCATGTAGCATTGTTATTGGGTTATATTATGCTGGCAAAATAGCTTTTTAGAATGATATTTGTTGGGTACAGCTTTGAGCTACTATTCCATTATGCAGCTGGATAGCGTTTCCATGGTTATATTTCTGTTTTCTTCTGCATTTGGAGTGAAAATATAATAAAAAGGCAAACATAGAGAACTTCAGTATTATATGAAAGGATGCACAATTAACACACAGAAATGTTGTCATTCTTTTTAGGTTGTTCAAAACCAATGTCTATGTTTATCAGGAGTTGAGATGTATAAGCCTTTACAGCTTAAGACCAACTTGTTTACTTTTGGCTGGGAATGAAGATGTAGTAAGAACAAACCACAGATGAACCTGCGAAGAGAATTTATGTAGGCTAAAGGCAATTTTCTGAATGCATGCTTTCTTTTTATAGAATGACAAATGTCCTTGCAGTATTTATCAAAGACTAGGAAAAAAAGGGTTAAATTAGACCACCTCTTGAATGAAAATAATTTAATGAATTGAATTAGATATTTTCAAACTCAAATAGTGTACATAGGGAATAATTCTAATCCTAGCATCTTAGATGCTACAGGATTTTTTTTTTTTTAAAGATTTTATTTTTCCTTAGATGCTACAGGATTTACAGACTCTCCAAGACTCTCGTTATTTTCTGTTGAAATCAGATAACGTTAGAACGGAGAGGAACTAGGTGGATCATCCATTCCTGTACTTCCTCTTTATGAGCCTATTTATGACAATGAGACTCTAAAGAAAGCTATGATCCTCTCTCCAGGAAAATTCAGGCAAGCACAGATATATTTAATGAGCCCTTTAAGGGCAATCCATGGAATTGCATTAAAACAATCAAGTCAACCTATCTACTCATTTTAGAAATTAGGAATCCAAGTGCCAGAAAGATAAGCTACATGCCCAATATACAACCAACCAGAGTTTCAGTTCCATTGTTTTTGTTCTAATGCGGGCTTCCGACTGTACTATACTATGTCTTTTTTATTATTGTTAGTGTTTTAAAGAATAACTTTAAAAATGTCCATGGAAAACCCACAAGCTGTAGAACTGCTCTTTTTCCACTCTTCTCTCTTCCCCGTAGTCCTCCTAGGTTACGCATCTTTGCCATGCAGCAGTGTGCGAGCATGAGAGATGGATCTCTGGAATTTAGAGGAGTTTTTTCTTTAAAGATTGGTACCTGAGCTAACAACTGTTGCCAATCTTCGTTTTTTTTTTTTCCTGCTTTTTTCTCCCCAAATCCCCCCAGCACATAGTTGTGTATTTAGTTGTAGGTCCTTCTAGTTGTAGCACATGGGACGCTGCCTCAACGTGGCCTGACGAGCGGCGCCTTGTCCGCGTCCAAGATCAGAACCAGCAAAACCCTGGGCCGCGGGAAGCAGAGCTCGCCAACTTAACCACTCGGCCAGGGGCCAGCCCCGATTTTTTTTCTTATGGTTAATACTTACAGTTAATTTGAAGAGGGGACATGCTCTGCCATAGAGTTATGTTGAGGCTGGCGTTGTTGTGTAGTTCTATCTGTCCTTCTTGTAGTTCTGTATTGTTTTTGCAAGAACAGTCAGGAGCTGTACTGACAGCTACCATCATCTCAACTTGTCTCTTTGGCAGATAGTGAATTCAGTTGTGGTTGCTTCTTCGACAGTGTTATTTGGAAATCTTTTCTTAATTACTAAGCTTTCTGATTTAAATTTTATTTAGATGCCATTTTACTTTCATTGACTTAGGCAGATAGACTTTGCCCTGTAAATTATGTAAGTATGAATTTTTATGCCACTTCCATTGATGTATTAAAGAGTAGATTTTCTTATTGAAAGCTGAACCATCCCTCCCCATGGATATGGACACAAAAGTAAGCTGGTGATTGTATGAAGCACTTTCTCTTTATTCTTAACTTTGTGCTGAATCTGCCCAACATGAATGAGGTTCATCGTAGTGCTTAAAATTTTATTTTTATCATTTTTTTTATTATTTCTCTTTTATTTGGTCACTATCATGTTGATAATATATACAGATTTATGACAAGAGCATCAGAACTTTCATCTTCACTCATTAAAAGTTCTCCTCTTGATTCTGACTTCTGTGCTTAACCTAAAATTCCACTATATGATATCAAAATGACCTTACCTCCATTCTTTTTGTTTGCATTCAGCTGGTAAATTTTTGCCCATCACTTAATATTTTATATCTATGTTTAAGTGTGTTTCTACTAAATAATAATCTAAATAATTTGAATAATTTTAAAATTAAAAAGTTGCACTTTCCATTTTAACAGAAAGTATAATCTATTTACCTTCAGTGTGACAACCAATATATTTTATTTTTTCCTTTCAACTTACTTCATAGTGATCATTTTTTAATATTTACTTTTATTTTACTGTGGCAAGAACACTTAACACGAGATCTACCCTCTTAACAGATTTTTAAGTGCACAATAGAATGTTCTTCTTTCTTTTCTTTCTATATTTCTGATTGTTTGATTTAGATGATAGAAATTTCCTTTATTCTATTCATGATGTTGGAAGTTCAAACTGTGGGGGGTTTTTTTTCCTTTAGTGCTTCTTAAATGTAACATTTAATTTATTCAAACATATCTAGTGTTTATTGAAAAAGTAAAAAAGCAACTATATAGATTAACTCCTGTGAGATCGATCTATCTATCCATCTGTCATCTACATCTATCTATCTAATTATCTATCATCTATCTGTCTATGTATTTATCTATCTATCTGTGCATCTATCATCTCTCTAACTGCATTTGGACTTTGAGTCACTTTCAAAGCATTCCTATATATCCATCCACATTTTAGAGAAATGACTCATCTTTATTTCTAAAATTGTACATTTTCAAGTTCTTCCATGTAGGTTTCTAATCTATTTCTAGTCTATTTTTGTGCATGGTGTGAGCTAGGGAATCTATTTGATTGTAGTTTCCCAAAACAATATATTAAGAAGTCCCCATTTGGGGCCGGCCCGGTGGCGCAGTGGTTAAGTTCGCACATTCCACTTTGGCGGTCCGGGATTCGCCAGTTCAGATCCCAGGTGCAGACCTATGCACCACTTGTCAAGCCATGCTGTGGTAGGCGTCCCACATATAAGGTAGAGGAAGATGGGCATGTATGTTAGCTCAGGGCCAGTCTTCCTCAGCAAAAAAGAGGATTAGCAGCAGCTGTTAGCTCAGGGCTAATATCCCCCCCAAAAAGAAGTCCCAATTTATTGATGATATCCTCATTTTATTGTCTAAATTTTCACATGTGGTCGGGTCTATTTCTGGACTTTCTCTTCTATTGAACTTGTCTGTCTCTATGTGCAACAGAATGGTACTATTTTACTTATGGAAGATTGTTATGTTTTAATGTGGTAGGACTAGTGCCTTTGAATAGGATCGCTTGTCAGTTTTCCCATGATTCTGCTTCCCTGCAGCACCCCAAAGCTCTACAGAGATCGCCTTCTCTCCCCTGTTCCTTTACACCCTGGGCTGGTTAAAGCTTAATAATTTTGCCAGTGCAGATCTAGAATGCAAATTGCTGAATTCGGTCTTCTCCACACCTTTGTAGATAGTCCTTACTTTAAACTCTTCTGTACAACTTTTGAGTAGATCTGTGTCCAGCTAGGATCTTGCTGGCCTACCTCTCCTTGGGGCCTTGACCATCACTGTACCCTTTTCTATGTTGAGATAACATCTCCCGGGGTCCATAAATTACCCCAATTCCCCAATTACTACTTGACTTGACCCTTTGCTTACAGCACTGCATTTTCTCAACATCACTCATGTGGCAATTTGTTTTTTTCTTTCTGTAGTTGGTAATTTCTTTACAAAGGCCATAAAGTTCCAGAGTAGGTCACTTTAGCTGACTTTGCTGAACCTAATCCACAAAGCGATTACCTATTGAAGAAAGTTGTATAAAAAGATGTACCTGATAGGAAATTTACAACAATCAGTGCATCATAGTTCTTCCTATCTTTTTTTTTTCTTAATCTCAACTTTTTTTCCCCCCACACTTTGGTTTCATCAAGAAAAATTTAATAGCACAATGCCAAATTCGGGCTCTATGGAATACAGAAATTCACACCCGTTCCACTTCTCTTTATGCTTTTGTTTTCACACACCGCTCCGTGATTGGTAACCAGCAAGCCTGACCTGTAGTTTAAAGAAAAATAAGAACTCGAGGCAGCTTCAATGCAAAGTGTTTCTTGCTTCAGTGGACAGATAGCAAAAATGTCATCTGGGTGAAAAATAACAGATCAATTGTAAACTGTGGCTCAATGATAGCTTCTTAGAAAATAGTATCCCTTTGTTTTGCTTTATAGGTGGATCCTTCTAAAGTCTGTGGTCAAATCATTAGCTGTCTGCTCAGCAATGAAAGACGACACCTGGTCTCTTCCTGCACTACCACTTACGGTTGACCTTCGCTAACCAAGGATGGCGCCACTGTTACCTTACTAGTGTGATGCCGAGTCACAGCACGTAATAGACAGTTCTCTTCTGAAAAGGAACACGACAGTTCTGTCGGTTCATTTTTAGAAGATGGAAAGAAATTCAGGCAGTTTTGAGAGAAGGGAAGACTCTGTAATAAAATGCCTTCCTATGGAATTTGGAAATGTCCTTTTCCTGAACACATTCTGTACCTAACTGAAAATGATTGTGCCAAGGTTTACTGGATTCTTTCAATCTTTCCAAGAATTTCTGGATTGGGGAAAGAAAAAAAAGTCCTACACATAAATAAAATTATAAGGCATTTACTCAGAGCATCATGAATACTTGTCTTACAATATTATTAATATCAATTGGACTGCCATTGTATTATTATTATAATACTATAAGTTTAAAAAAATAGAGCAGGAGCCCATTAAATTTACTCATTACCTTATTGAGCCAAGTAATCCCACCTGATATCATATCCCCTGAAAAGATTTATTCAGAGCAATATTCTGGAAAGTTTTCTGGAAAGGGACAAGTATTAAATATTTTAGGTTTTGACAAGTATTAAATATTTTAGGTTTTGTGTTTCTTATCACGATTATTCAACTATGCCTGGTATCACAGAAGGAACCATAGACAATATGTCAATGAATGGCTGTGTCTATGATCCAATAATTTTTTATGGATGCTGATATTTGAATTTCATATAATTTTTGCATGTCATGAAATAATAATCTTCTTTTGAGTTATTTGTTCCCAACTATTTAAAAATGTAAAATGAATCTTAGCTTGTAGCCCATACAAAAACAAGCAGTGGGCTAGGTTTGGCTTGTCAGCTATAGTCTGTGGACTCCTTGTTTTAGAGTAAAAATCTGTTAGAGCCAGAAGGAGAAGGTCTGCCTTCTGAGCCCCGCCATTGATTGAATCCCCTGAATTCCCTCTTGGCTTCATAAGAAAAAAGAGAGAAAAAGAAAAACAACAAAACAGTACAAGAAACTAAAGGTGATCTGATTCGCTTTAATTGAGTTTTCTCTTGCGCTGTCTTCATTCCTGCAGTCTTCTGAGCATGTAAATCTCTGAGCTGTCGTGGCCAAGTCACAGTCCCCATTAATATTTCCCAAAGACATGCTTTTTGTGCAACAGAGTGGGTTATTCTATAAAGCAAAGACGAATAATCATTTTGAAAGGCTTAGTTTTTGATCACTTACCACGTGCTGGGTGTGCTGCTGAGGGATTGATGTAAATAATTTTATCAAATGCTCATACCAACTCTAGGCATTTAGAATCATTCTTTACCCCACTTTCAGTTAGAGAAATTGAAACAGCAGTAAAGCACATCTTCTAAAGTTACAAAGTGTTAAAGAGGAGAGACACCTACTCAATGGAATGATGCCAAGTCCATGCTCTAAAAATTGTAAGGAAACATTGCTAAATGGGTTTCCTCATTATAGAGTTTCTCCTTTGAATAAGGAAGGAAAAGAAAAAAGAAAGAAGGAAGGAAGGAAGATGATAGATTTACATCTACTATTAATGAAAAGACATAAGGATTATTCCATGCTTTTCCCATGTATGCAGTTAATATATTCATACCACCTGCACTGATAATTGTGGGCTTATCACTGTCATCATTTTATATGAAGACCTACTTTATAGAATAGCCCATTCTGTTGCAGGAAAACAAGGTCAACAATGATGCTCTCTGCCCCAAATAGTTTTGTCTTGAAGGAAAATAAAGCCACTCATCACATACGTGCACATCCTGATGTGCATCCTCACAGGCTGGGGGCTATCCAGGCTTCTGTTCCTTGCTTTTTCTGTTTAACTTTAGAATGAACCATACATTCTCCATGTCGATTTTTCTTTTTATCTGATAATATTCCTCTGAAGGAGTTTCTAGCCATAGACATAGCATATGTGCATTAGAACAAGCTTTGGGGAATATGTGAAACCTAAACAAATGAGCCCAAATCCCCACCTCTAGCAAGAGTGCACAGCCTGGACTAGAAATGGACTCAGGTTTCAAATAGCACCCATGAGCATTCATCAGTTGTGGAGCTGGGGTTGTCGTACTATTGCAATAACTTCGAAGATGGCTAGAAGAGCTGCAGGCTGTACAGTTCCATCTTTCCTAATATACCGAGGTGGATTGGCTATGTTGAAGTCTCTGGTCTTCAGACATGTGAAAAAAGGAGGGGAGAGGGAAGACATGTTACTTGAATGTGGGGACGAAGAAGTAAGTGACCTTGAATGTCTAAATAGCTGCATTTCCACCTCTGGCCACTGGGAGTGTTGATACCTGAGGCTGATGCCTTTATCTTAGGAATGCTGTTCACCTTTGCATAAATGTAGCTGCTGGTGATTATAATACCTGTTGTGATTCTCCTACCTCATGGGATCCTGGCATCATAAATCCTCTGATCTGACCAAGAAGGATGGGCCAGTAACAGCAACCTTATCTTAAGCCTGGATCTTGCGTTCCTGGGGCTCATTCGTCTTCTCTCCCAATGCTTTCCATTTAAAACAAGATCCATTGATCCCAAAACAGCTATAGGAACAGGCGATCTTCTCACTGACCCGTTTACTCAATCCTGCTGTCCACTCAACATTTGCACCTCCTCTCTATCACTCTTGGCAAATAGCTTCCCTTTGGCAATATCTACAGGAGGCTGATGGCCTCACAAGACAGTTCTCTCTATTCAAGAACAGTTTAGTAATGATACAATCTGTCCTTAGACAGAAGCACTGTCAGTTTCCCTGAAACTCATGCTCATCTATTCTAGTTCTTCCCCAGGATGCACACATCTCTTTTCCAAGCATCAGTACCTCAAACATGCGGTACCGAAATCAACTCTCATACCCACAAGTCTTTTCTTAGACCTGAGAATATGGAATCTTTCAAATCATCCTCACATAACACAATTGTGAATCCTTTTAACCCCATCAGTGGCTTTTGTCTGGATTTGCTACAGTTTCTCAATGTGTCTTAAATGTGGCAGTTGGAACTACATGCAACACCCTAATCTAACCAGAATTTCAAGCTAGTGAACTTCTGTCTCTTGACTTCATGCATCTATTAAATGCAATTAATGAATGGTTAAACTAGGAGTTCTCCATCCTGCTGTTAAAAAATGAAATGAAAGATTTTACTCTTTCTCAGTTAGATTTCATCATAATTTGGCGAGTCATTTTCGTTTTCTCCACGATGTAAATATTGCTCCAAGCAAGCTATTGCTGTGTGGAATGAACATGCTTTTTATGCCTTCATGCAAGCTCTGGACACTCATGTGAAATAGGGGAGAGCCAGGGAAAATGCAGCCCTAAGGACCTTCCAGAAGCTTGATAATAAGCCGTAAAGAAATACTCCTCAGCACTTCCTGAGGATCATTCCTCAACCAGCTGCAAAATAACTCACTTATACTATTATCAAGCTCAAAATTTTCAATATTATCTACTTAAAAAATCACCAGAAACATTGCCAGACACTTTTCAGAAATTGGAATATACATTTTGGGTATTTCTCTCATGATCTTTCTTCAAGTTTAAATAGCACTTTTCTTCCACTGTTTTTTCATTGTTTGAATCAAATACTTTCTTGTGTTCCATCTTAATTACTGATCACAGAAGGATTAAATTAGAAATTGATGAAAGAGGCATATGTAGAAAACCTCAAAATATTTAGGAATTAAATAGCACAGTTTGGAGTTAATGTCGGGCAAAAAAAAGCCTTTAGGGAAATTTTTTAAATATTTTGAACTGAAAGAAAATGAAATCAAAATGTACCAAAATGTGTTTCTTACAAGCAAAGCAAAACATAGAGGAAAATTTATATATTTAAATGCTTATACAAAAATATAAAAATATATAAAATCAGCTACTTAACTTTTCGTTTAACTAGCAAAAATAAAGAGAACAATTTTAATAGAAAGTAAAGAAAGAAATGATAAAATAAAATATTAAATCATTGAAATAGAAAATTGAACCATTAATTAATAAAGTCCAAAGTGTATTCTTCTACACACACTGCATATAAAGAGTGGTGAAATCTGAATAAGGTCTGTCTAGTTAACAGAAGTGTTGTACCAATTTCAAAGTCCTGGCATTGACATTATTACCATAGATATAAGATGCTACCATGAGGTAAGCTGGGTAAGATACAAGTGACTCTGTATCATTTTTACAGCTTTTTATAAGTCTCTAATTATTTCAAAGTAGTATTTTTAAAAGGCTGATTCTATATAAAATAGGTAAACTAGGTATATAAATAATGATACATCATAACAAAGAAAGTTTTTAAAAGTACCAGTATCAGTTGAAAAATAGGCGACACCATAGGGGAGGAAGAACCAGTCCTCTACCCTCTGGGTCCTTCTGGCGGGTCTAAGAAGTAAAGTGACATGAGACAGAATCACAGGAGAAAATCAAAGTTTAATGACATGTATACATGGGAGAAATCTGGGAAATCTGAGTAACTTGCCAAATTGGCCAAAGCCACCACCTTAATACCATCTTCAGCTAAAGACAAAGGAGGATGTTGGGGGAGTGGTTTGGAACTTCAAAGTGGAGGAAGACAATTTACATGACGATGGAAAAGCAAATGTTTGATAAACAAATGTTGGCCATGCCTTGTGAAGACAAGGAGAGATGGGGAGGACTTTGGTTAAAAAGCCCTTGTTCTGGGTTGGCCTCGTGGTGTAGTGGTTAAGTTTGCACACTCCAATTTGGCAGCTCAGGGTTCACAGGTTCAGATCTCAGGCACAGATCTGCACACTGCTCATCAAGCCATGCTGTGGTCGTGTCCCATGTACAAAATAGAGGAAGATTGCCACAGATGTTAGCTCAGGGACTATCTTCCTCAAGTAAAAAGAGGAAGATTGGCAACAGATGTCAGCTCAGGGCCAGTCTTCCTCACCAAAAAAAAAAGTCCTTGTTATTTTCCTCCATGTCCACCACACCTAGTTTGTATTCTATTATAGTTATCTTACAATATTAGCTCCTTCTTGGAACAGCCCTTCTATCTTAAATCCCTTTAGGCAGTTAGGGAGAAATTCAAAGTTTCTTTCAGTCTTTTGTCCTTAAAAATAATCAAGCCAAAGAAACCCATTTTGAGGTGGCCAATTCTGATCCCCTACAACACCATTCCAATCATACAGACATGGAAAGAATATTGAAACATGAATAACAACTTTATGTCAGTAAAGTAGACTACTATTTGAAACGGAAAAATTCTTGAAAGGACACAAACTACTGAAATTGAAGTGCAAAAAACAAAAGATCATGAATAGCTGTAAATACATTTTAAACATTGAATTTTAATTTTAATAACCTTCAATAAAGAAAACTCCAGAACCACGTGACTTTTATGATGATTTCTATCAGATGTTTAAGAAAAAAGAATCATCTAATTTTACACAAAATCTTTCAGAAAGCAGTAGATAAGCAAATCATTATACTTTGGACATGCATTTCAAATGTTGCTGTAAGAACTTGGTACTCAAATGGAAAAAAATAATCAACCTCAAGTTTTCATCATAGCTTGCAAGAAAAAACAAAAACGAAAAACTAACTCCAAGTGGATCATAAATCCAGTTAAATTTGTTAAATTTAGAAGCATAAAATGTTAAAATTCAATTTAATAAAAAAGTATTTGTGTCACTGAGGTAGGAAAAGACCTCTTGTACACACACACAAAATAAGAAAATAAATACATAGGCTTCATTAAAATTAAAATATTTTGATCTTTGAAAGGAAAATATAAGTCACAGACTGGGATAAAATATTTGCAACACCCATAGCTGAAAAAGAGCTCATACATGGAATAGATTTTTTTAAAAACTTATAACTTGATGATAAGAAGAGAAACAACACTTTTAAAAAAAATTTAATGAGCGAACAGGTACTTGAACAAAAAAATCAATTAAAAAATATATATAAATGATAAATTTAATTCAAAATAAGATCTAAATGCCAAATAAGTGTATTAACTGATATTTGACATCGTCAGTTATTGCTGAAATACAGATTAAATCCAGAAAGCAATATTAGTGCACACCTATTAAGAAAGATAATCTTAAAGTTATATAAGCCCAATATAGGCAAATAGTTTTCATACATTGCTGGTGGGAATATAACTGGTTGAACCACTCGGAAAATTGTTTGGCATATTCTTATAAAGCTAAATATAAACTTTCTACATTACACAGAAATTTCATTCCTGAGTATTTACCCAGAGAAATAAAAACATGTCTACCCCAACAATGTGTCTATGAATGTTTATAGCAGCTACAGTAATAAAAGCAAGAAGCCAGAAACCATCTGAATGCTCATCAGCAGGTGAATGGAATTCTCCTTAATCTTCAGCCCACTGCTGGGCACATATCCAAAGGAAATGTTACTGCAGCACCATTCACGATAGCCGAGACGTGGAAACAATCTAAGTGTCCACTGACAGATGAATGGATAAAGAAGATGTGGCAAATATACAGTGGAATGTTATTCAGCCGTAAAAGAAGAAGGAAATCCTGCCTTTTGCAGCAACATAGATGCCCCTGGAGGACCTAATGCTAAGTGAAATACGCCAGTCACAAAAGGGCAGATACTGTATGATCTCATTTCTATGTGGAATTTTAAAAAGTCAACCTCCTGAAAGCGCAGTGTAGAATGGTGGTTGCCAGGGGCTGGGGGACAGGAGAGTTGGGGAGATGTTGGTCAAAGGGCACAAACTTCCAGTTATAAGGTGAATAAGTTCTGGTGATATAATATACAGCATGGTGACTATAGTTTTTAAAAACTGTATTTTATTCTTGAAATTTACTAAGGGAGTAGATCTCAAGTGTTCTCACCACGTGCAAAAACATGTTAACTATGTGAAGGGATGGATGTGTTAATTAGCTTGGCAATCATTTCCTAATGTACACATACATCAAATCGTCATCTTGTACATGCTAAATACACACAATTTTTATTTGTCAGTTATACCTCAATAAAGCAGGGGAACAAAGAAAACCGATTTAAAAAAGTGAAGTCTAAAAAGCTTCTGATGCCTACATCAACGTGGAGCAATGTCAGAAACAGTGCTTAGTGAAATAAGCTGGGAACAAATAAATACATACTGTATGCTTTCATTGATAAGAATGTCTACAAAAAGCAACTGATATGTACTGAGTAATCGATCAGGGTTAAGGGTAGAGGGAACTGAGCTTCAAATGATGGGAGGCCACTATCTGAGGGGATGGAAACGTGCTTTATCCTGATGGTGGGACCTGGCACAAGGAAATTCATAGGTGCTAAAACTCTCTCGGGGTCCATTGATCATCTTAATCTTTTGAAAGAAACAATTTTTGGTTTTGTTGAATATCTCCATTGTTTCAGATTTAATTGATTACCATTGTTTTCTTTATTATCTTCTCTTTCCTACTTATTTTTATTTAGTTTGATCTCCTTTCATTATATTACTATCCCATTCTTTCTCCTGGCTCTGAGTTTAGTGGACTCTCTGTCTAGCTTCTTAAGTCAGAATATTAGATCCTTCATATATCACATTTCTTCTAGTACATATATGCAATGCTATGCAACTTTACTTGTCACCATTTTAGGTATGTCCCAAGAACTATTACATACTGTGTTTTATCTATCCCACGCAGACTGGGAGGAGATATTCACAGTGCACCTATCAATAAAATGAATTTTACCAAGGCTAATTAAGGAGTATATAAATAAATGTTATAGAGAGAGACATAAATATTTAAATCCATAATGTTTAAATAAACTATTATTTATTTATCACACATGTAAAACATATATGATTTATTTTCATTAATATATATTTGTATGAATGCATATATACTTAAATTTATAATTTAACTAAATATTTTAACAAATATTTTTTAAAAGTACTTAAGCAGATGCCTCACAATAGAAAACATACAAATGTCAAAGAAAAAAAAGCTCACAAAGAATGGCCAACAATAGCAGACATTTTTGTAGTTCTTATGGGATTATACCCACACGCCACATGACCACGTCATTCTACTCTTAGGCATTTACCGAAGACAAATGAAAATATATGTCCCCAATAGACTCACATGAATGTTCATATCACCTTCATTCTTAATGGCACCACGCTAGAAGAAGCCAAATATCCTTCAATAGGAGAATGGACCGCCAAATTGTGGCATTTGTCATCTTATGGGATGCTATTCGATAATTAAAATGAAAAAAAGGGCTTATAAACACAACCATGTGGATGAATCCTAAAACATTATGTGACATCAAAGAGACTAGAGACAAAAGATTGCCTACTGTATGATCCTGTTCATCCAAATTATAAGACTGGGCAAAACTAGCCTAGTGTGTTGAATGACAGAACTGTGGTTACTTCTGAGGACAGAAGCTGTTGACTAGAAAATGAGTTTTTGGAGTTGTAGGAAGATACTTTCTCTTGGTGTGGATGTTGTATTCCTATTCATACATATTTTGGAATACTCATTGAATTGCATATTTAAACTCTGTGACTTCACTTATATACGCTTGTTTCCATTAAAAAATTACTCAGTTCTATTGATAGCCCCCAAGGCATAAGTAAATGAAGATGCACATTAGTTCAATAATACAGGAAACATTGCCACCCAATCAGAGTCTACCCGGAGGGTCCTTGAAGACCCACACAAACAGAACTTAGGAAAGTTTAACCACTATTTCAGAGTAATGTCAGGAGTGTCTCCAGTTTCACTCTTGGGAATCTTAGAGGCTTCTGTTAATTCTTTTAGGGCATTCACCTTTTAAGTTTATCCTGTTTTCTAAGCAGCATAACTTACAGAATTGTCCTGAATTAGAATATTTTCTTTCTATAATAGTGGAGAGTAATCTTTTCATCTATGCTTTAAGGTCGAATTCTTCAGAGTGATGCTGAGCACTTCAAATGACCTTATGTTAGGGTAACGTAGCCCTTGTTTATCTTGGTACCCCTGACTCTGGATTGGCGACTGGCCTCAGGTGAAGAAGTCAGCCAGATCTGTACGCTGTAGAAATACTCATATCCCTTTTTGAAATGGAACACTTCACTTACCAATAAGAGCTCACAGCCTACTTCTGCTATGTTCCCAAAATAATTCTTGGAAAAACTGTGTACACATATCCTTCCACAAGCAACATATGCATGCAATGTGTGAGTAAAGATTTACAATTTTTCTGTATCACATTTAGTAGAATTTGTCTTGTGATGTAATTCTGTTCATTCAATAGGGCCACATTTTAATGTGTAATTATTTACGTGGGTGAATGAAACTATGTAGAATAAAAAAACATACAGTTTAAAAGCCACCTTAGAACCCTAACAGATAACACTCTGCAACTCAAAAAGTGAGATTTAGTGGCTTTCAACTTAGTACAATTAGCTTCATATTTCGACTCACAGTTTGCACCGGTCTTCTGTCATTGTGTTCCACACAGTCATAAAGAGCCAGAGTCAGAAATGAGTTAGAAGATGAGAAATCTAACATCAAGTATCAGAAATGAGAGGTCATTTGCCCTCTGCTAGCATCTGACTGTTCTCAGAACGATTCAGAAGATTGTTATGATCTGAAAGCTGGATTCCTTTATGCTAAGAGTTAGCTTTTTCTCTAAAGAGAGACTTCTAAGTGGTTGTCTGATCTATAATAGGCATTTTGCCATTAAGATATGACACACACAGTTCAAAGTAGCATATTTGCTAAAAGTTCCAAAAGATTGCTTTTGGTGTAATTATTTATTGGATTTTTTTTTACTACATTTAATATTACATCGAGAAAAATTGCTAAAATGTTAACGACATACACAGCATACTCAGCCTTGAAGTTCAAAGTCTTTGAATTTGCTAAAATTGT
>NC_060276.1:120737507-120834350 GCF_021613505.1 Equus quagga
CAATCCAGATTGAGGATGTCATTGCAAATAACACTGTGCTGTGACTCAAGTCAAAGACCCTCAGATCAGATTCACCCTCAGTTCAAATCTTTGCTCTACTGCATTTAAGCTGTGTGACTGAGAAAGTCACTTAACTTCTTTGCTCAATCAAGTCAATCACGCATTTCCTAGAAATTTATATTTGCCTCTCATGTGGCTCAAAATCTCGCCCTTCTTCCACCATCTTTCCCTTTCTCTCCAAATCCTTTACTCTCACATTCACTTATTTTCCCACTTCCTCAGCTCCTTTTCCATTTGTTTTCCAAGCTCACTTTCATGATATATTTTCCTCATGTTGTAATTTCTTAATTGCATTTTTGTTTCTTATTTGCAACTTTTCTGTTTCCACTTGTGTCCAATCCCATATTCTAATTTATGTCAACTTAGTTTTTTCCTAATCTTGCTGATTTACTCCTTAAATTTTTAACATGGCAAATCCAATCACTTGTAAACAAAAGAGACAATTCAGCTTTTCAGAAAGCTCAATATAGAAACACCTTAACAATTATTACCCACAGGATATTAGGAAATCACATTGGATACAATGTTTTTTTCTTCCAACACAATGAACTTAGAAAAAATACTTTTTTCCATTAACATAATAGATCAAAGGCCAGCAATGAGGAGCAGAGGAGAAGTAATATCCTCAATCTCAAAGAGACAAAAGTAAGATTGCTTCAATTTCTGTGTTTTTTATCTCTAAAATATACTACAATACAAAATCTTTATTAAAAAATTCCTAGGCAAAATTTATTTTGTGAAGATGTTTATTTGAGGAGGGGTGCTTTTCAGAAGGTCTGCCATCTAGTCTAGAGGAGCAAGTAATAAACAGGAAAAGAGTGTCCACAGTTATAGAGGACACATTTTCGTTTAGCATTGGGGGAATACATTTGAATATACTACAAATGCTAACATCTCGGCTTTTAAGACTTCTCTCTATGATGTGGTGGAGTTTAGGCTTCCATATTAGTATTTTTTCAACTCCCCTAAGACTCAGGGACTTGGTGTTCCAACTCAGTCAGCTCGTAGATTGTGCTTAAATTTCAACATTAAATACCAGCCTTCAGTTGAAAACTCTGGATGGCCAAGAAAGAAAGAATGCCAGCTAGGATGATGGGGTGCCTCTTATAGGGGGTAGTGACTTCATATCTTAGCTGTATAAAAGTTGTACACAAAACAACACTAAAATGTGCTGGACTTCAAACTCCCAAACCTACCAAAGCACAGAACTCTTTGAAAATTGCATTTTACTCTCCAAACTGAGGTGCAATATTAATAAGTTGTGGTAGCAATTACAAACCTGATGGTCATTTTATTAAACCTAAAAATATCCAGATTATCATATCATATCACTATTCATGAGAGGGGGCCCTCCTCGTGAAAATAATGAATACATTTACATTGCAGTATGTTCTAGAGGATATATTGCTTCATCTGTATCCCTTCACCCTCTTTCTAGTAGGTCTGAATGAAGCCGAGCTTACGTCTCTTTTTCAGGCCACCAGAAGGAGCATGTGGTCATAGCTTGGCCAGAATGTGGTAGCCCCTCTAGCTCCAAAGGTGGGTTCAGTGGTTGGTGTAGTGATGGACCAGTTATCCAAGCCAGGAAAATCTAAATCCTCAGCATTAATTTTCCACCAAAGTTCTTCTTGATAAAGAAATTGCCTTTCTTCTCAGCTTGCTAAACTGAGGAATGTGTCTTGGATTGACATGAACAAACATTCTACAAAGGAGAGAAACAAAGGAAAGAAAAGTGACATGGTTTAAGTCCTGGATCCCACTGTGCCTGAAACCTTCATTTTTGACTTTTACGTTACAAAAGCCTATAAATTGCTCTTCTTATTATTTTGAATTGGATTTCTGTCACTGAAAGGGTCTTGATTTGGATATGCTGAGAGCCAAATCATGTCCCTCAAAATAAATAGCTACAAACAGCAAATGTTTGTTGTAATAAAAATTATACAGAACACATGCTAGCCACCCTCTCTGGTGACTTGAGCATTTTAAACATTTGGGGATAAAAGGAAACCATCACCCCAAAATGACCCTACAAGCAATCCGTGAAACTTCCGCTACCAAAGACTTCAATTGCCATTTCCGAGAGATAACACAATTAGGAAGTAATAAGACTGGGAAGATTTTAGTTTTACTTTTGGTTTGGTTTATTCCATAGCTTGAGAATGACCAAAATGCACCAAAATTTGTAACAATATTAACTTAAAATAAAATACATGATTTGTTTCCCCTTGGCAGAGAAAGTGAATGTTATATACACTAAGAGGAAAAGCTTCATCTGCAGGTCCATCTCAGGATGCAACCCCTATGAATTATCTTAAGACCAACCAATGATTTAGCTTAAACGGACAGCAAATTAACAAAGGCAAATTATGTGAATTTACATTAGAAGCAATTATATTACTTAACCTTAGACCTTGTACTTTTCATTTCTATGTGAATTTAAATATTAGCAGTCAAGATCCTGTTGAATATATTCAGAAACACTTACTGAGGACTTATTGTATGTTGAGTACTCTTCTAAGCATTTGACATACAACAGTGTACAAAGCAGAAAAGGCTCATCTTTTAGGGGACTCATATTCTAGAGGGGAAAGAAAGATAATGATCCAATGAATATGCAATATGTCAGGTAATGGTGATAAGTGGAAAGGAAGACCTCGGTGTTGGGAGTAGAGAGTAACACATGGAAATCTTTTGTACAGTGTTTAGAGCAAGCCCCTCTGAAAATGTTGTATTTCAAAAGAAGTGAGGAACCAAGCCATGCAGAGAGCATGGAAGGCAAAAGGAACAGAAATGGCAAAGATAAAATCTCTGAGTTTCAAATTTGGTTGTGATGCTGAAGGAGGTGCAGAGTGGCAGGTCAACATGTGGCTGGAACACAGGAAGTGGGGTTTGCAATGAGAAATGGGAAGCAACGAGGTCAGAGTGGAGAAGGTCTTGTAGGATTTCTGAAAACTAGATTTTATTCTGAGTGAGGTAGTTATCATTGGAGAGTTTTGAGAACAAGATAGGCATGCCCTGACTTAGTCTAAAATGAGAACTCTAACTACAGACCAAACGATGACAATGATGAAAGAAAAGAAACCAGATAAAATGCTATTGTAATTGAGGATGTGAACAATGGTGGGGGATGAAAGAGGATGATAGAAATATGGTCATGGAAAATGTTTAGATTCTGGACGTATTTTGAAATGAGAACAGTTAGAATATGTTGATCAATTGAATGTGAGTTATACATAAAAGGCGAAAAGAAAGACTTTAAGGTTTTTGGTCTGAGCTACTGTTAGACACGTGGTATAATTTTTTGTGTATATGAGAAAGACTATGGTGGACCAGAATTAGGAATGGAGGAGGAACTTAAGAGTTTATTTTTTAA
Organism: Equus quagga; assembly: GCF_021613505.1. NCBI lineage: Eukaryota > Metazoa > Chordata > Mammalia > Perissodactyla > Equidae > Equus > Equus quagga. Next base: position 120,740,941 of record NC_060276.1, read on the forward strand.
CAGGCAAAGCTGGAGATGTATGTAATGCATCCAAGCGTAGGTGGCTAATTGGCAGTAGGATATATAAGTTTAGACTTTTCTAAAGTTCTGGGGGAAGCAAAGAATAAATTGGATATAAATTGGGGAACTATCAGGAATTAAAAGATATTTAAACCTGTAGAACAGAATGAGATTAACTATGGAGTGAATTTATAAAAAGAAGAGTTCATCCTAAGACTGAGCTGAGAAACCTTTCAAATTTTAGAATTTTGGGAAAGTGAAAGAACTGCCAAAAACTCTGAAAAAGGACTGACGAACAAGTCCAGAGGAGGTCCAAATAAGAGCAGCATCCTTGGGGCCAAGTAAGGAAAGTTGTCAACTACTTCAGATGGAGCTGATAAACCAAGCACGCTGAGGGTAGAAAAATGACTATTGCGTTTGTTAGCATAGAGACACTGGGAATGAAGATGAGAGTGGTCTTGGTGGGGCAGTAAGAAGGAAAATCTTATTGGAGTAGATTCACAAAGAACTTCAGGAGATGAATTAGATATGGTGAGTATAGTTGAGCAGAGATCCTTGACAATACTGAGAGGGGGATGTAAGCTTTGCAGGGTCTTGATAGTTGTTTTTTTTTTTGATGTGGTTACGTTGCAGCATACTTTATGTTGATGGAATGATACTGTAGAAGGAAAGGTCATCAGTTGAGAAGAATATCAATAGAGCATCATGCATGTGTAGGTGAGAAGAGATTGAACCTAGTGTCCAGGTGAAGGGAGAGACTTCAGGAAAAAACAGTGGGAAAAAGACATCCATAGATGAAGTCTAGAGAAGTCACACACAATCTTTGACGTTCTCCCTGTCCTCCTCTGTGAGAGTCACACAGGACGTACTTTTCTCTCAAGCTCTCAACTGATGAGATACGTGCAAGATTTCCACCAAGAGAATCCAGCTTGAGTCCTAGGGTCTAGAGTTCTACAAGGGGGCTGATCACATAAGCACATACTGTTGGGTGACCAACTATGGTGATGAGCCCAAACACTGCCCCAGGTGCACATCATGAATGTTCATGTTTATGTCAAATAATGTTGTCAGTCTGGTTCATCTTAACCCACTGCCTTGAATGTATAGAAGAATATTGTGACCCAGTTACTATGTGAACATTCTACTAGTTTTGTTCTCAGAGTTTGATCAAGGGCCATCATCATAACTAGAGAGATGAGTGAGAACTGACTAAGACAGGTCCATCATACTAACACTTTCCTCAACATGGGTATATGTGCATATGATAACATGGGCATGTTCCCTTGAATATGCTTTATTTTTTAGATAAATGAAAAGCAATGTCATTGGCTGGGTGTGAGGAACACAAATAAGTGTTGGAGGTTTTGGCAGAAAGGAGAAAGTGCAAAATAGTCTTGCGAGGGATTGGCAGAATGAAATAACTAGGAGAAAATAGTAGGGCTTTGTGGAAGTACCGCAGTCTACCTTGAGGATAGTTTTTATAATTTAAAGTTATATCAGCTAACACGTTGCACGCTTTTCTTCAGCACCCTCAAAGCAGAATCAGGAAAAGCTAATTCAATATTAGAGCTCACTACTTGTTAACCTAGAAAAAGGGGGAGTAAGCCACTCCAGGGGGTACAAAGGAAGAGATGATGGATCAGGGAATTGGAATCATACTAGAAAGAAAGAGACAAACTTTCAGAGTAAATGCAGAACCCTTACATTTCATAGGACTTTATAATTTATATAACATCTCACGTGCCGTTAGCCATTTTATGTTCACAATAACCCAATGAGACTGGTAGGACAAATATTTTATCCTTGCCTTTCAGATGAAGGATCTTGGAGATCTTTGGCTTGCCCATGGTGACAAGGAGAGTAACCCGGGGTTAGAACTCATCCTTCCTTATAGCGTGATGTTCTTAAATTCAATTCTTACTTTCTGACTGGGAAATAGAGAGATTAGTAAGCATCTATTTTGGAATCCAAGTGGGCACCTCTTTGGCATAGCCTTGAAGTCCTGCCATTTTATCCCCTTTTGAGTAAGTAAATAAATTCACAGTAAAACCCACAACATCATATTTAGAGTTTCCATTAAGGAACCAATATCCATCATGTTGCTTAAATTTCAACTGCACTTAAGGCTGGTGTGCCCAATTGATAGGCGTTTTCAACCTATGCAGATATTCACCACTGCTGTTCATCTAGGAAGATCAATACATCAGCAGATAAAACACTGTCTTTTCCTGTTTTCAGAACACACTCCCCAAATTGGTAGGCTTTTGCTTCCACACTCTTGAAAATGGCTGGATGTGCACCACAACATTGAGTTATTTATAAGTCAGGAGAGCTGATTTCATCCCACTTCTGTTCAGAACAGTGCAACAGGCAGGAGGAATAGTCATGAGGGCCAATGTTTGTGAGGGATTTCTCTGTACCAGGAATCACCACACTTTTTGCCTGGATTACCTAATTTTAGTCTCATAACAAATGTACTGTAGTTATTTGCAGACAAGGAAAGTGAGGCATAGAGGTTGTTAATGAGACTGTTATCATGTAGCTAGTAAGGAGGACATACCCACCAGTAAAGGCATGGAATTCTTTACTCTGGGAGAAACTGGGTAGGAAAAATTTTAAACCATTTGCAAAATGCTGGGAAGGGCTGTTTGAGATGCCTTGCCATTTCCCAGTCAATGAGCATCGTCTCTCCTTCCATCCCTCCAGTTATTTGGCGATTTTTCTTGAAATGCAATATTTTGAATATTAAGAACTCAACTCTGAAATACTCATTTTATCCAGGGTTACTAAGCAGCTCAGACTACAGTCTTAAAGGTCTGAATTTGTATTCCCAAACAATTTCCTGGGACAAGACTGCAAGGAGGAGAATTTAATCCATAGTTGGTGATCTATTTAATGCAACTGATGATGTTTTAGCTAACTGAAATTGATTTGCAGAGCACCTCTCTCTCAAATGCAATGGTAGATGAATTTGATTACCATTGGGCTTTGTTTGTGGCTGTTAAATGCTAAACACAATTAAAACCAAAACGCATCAAAAGCTGGGAGCTAAATCCAGACACAGTAAGTTTCAGCATTAAGTAGATGCTCCCTGACACCTACTCTGCTCCTCGAAGGGAAGAAATCATCAGAATAAAGCACTTATAATCCCAAAACATTATTTATTCAAGAGGGTAATATCAGTTTACTAAGATCAGGAGACCAAGCAAAGAGAACATTGGTCATTTAAATGAAAAATCTTTCCACTGATTTATTCAAAGCTTGTGTACCATGGCTGGCCTAATATTTCCAGGCTTAAGGTCTTAAGAAACAAAATAAGTCATCAGTTTTTATTGTATTTTTCTTTCAGTTCGTTGGCAGGAGATTAAACAAAGTTAATTGTAGAGGTCTTTGTGGTAAAGTTCCCGTATTGACCATAATGGTCCAACAAATGGGTACGCACTGGATTATTATACCTTAGATGATTATGTTTTACAGAGGTTATAGGTGAAAGCCAAAAACTCAGGTGCCTTTTTGGGTCAAGAAGACAAGACAAATATGTGAATCTGGTCAAGATGAGACAACCAGGAGCTTTGGGAACTACAGAGGAAGCCAATTCCGGAGACTTTAAAAATTCAAGTGCCTATGATCAGTGAATGCATGAAGAAGGAACATGATACTGGTCTTCCAATCACACTTATAGCCCAAGTGTGACATCCTGTCCTGCAATGGATTGTTCCTCTGCTGTAGGAGTATAACTCATGTTGAGAGTCAGGAAAAGCTTTTTTCATATCTTGTCATTCTCAATGTTGGTGAGGTTTGACCAAATAGTATAACTTCTCTGATTTTCAATTCCTGATCAGTAACGTAGTCTCCATGTTCTGTGGTCAGCCTTACTTACAGTCACCAGTAATTGATTCCCAACCCCTCCACACACCTGGAGATTGCATGTCTCAGGCTCCTGGTTGTGGGGTGGGGCCATGTAACTATTTCTCAACAGTGAAATATATGAGACCAAGCTTATGTGGAATTATCCAGTGTTCTTTCCCTTCCTATATACACTAAGGAGGTCAACTGTTCCAGATTGTTGAGCTACAAAATAGGGACACTTCCATTTGCACAGCAAATAGTTGTCCTGAGGAGTTGTCAAGACCTTAGCAGAGTTAGAAATAAACCTTTGCTAGCTTAAAGCACTGAGAATTAGCATACGATTTTTATTACTGCAGTATAAACTAATCTATCCTGTAGGATAAAATACTAAACTGTCAGCATGCTTGTTTTTCAAGAGAGGGATCTTTCCACAATACATAGAGAGGGGGGAGAGAGTAACAGGTGAAGGTAAGCAACAAATATCATAAGGGAACATGTCATCTAATCTAGGTAAGCATGCCCAGAAGAACAAGAGAGAGACAGGAAATAGCAAAGCAATGATAGACAGAAAAAACAATGGATTTAAGTATTAGCAAAGCTGAGCACTGCGGGTGTGACAAAGTGAATGAAAAGATTGTAAGTGGTGATCAGAGAGTGTTACAAATAAAAGCAGAGTTATGAAGTGATGAGGTGTGGCGTATGGGCATGAGTGTCAGAGTTAGGAAAGAAGAAAAGTCATTAAAGAGATAAAGAAATGGGCACACCAATGTATTGGAAAGATCATCAACATTTATGGTTCCTAATCCTAACTGTGTATAAGATTCAACGAGGACACTTTTGAAAGCACAGACCTAAGTTCCAGAATAATGGAATCAGAATCTTGGGGAATAGAGAGAAGTCTGCCATTTTGCAAAGCTCCCCCAGGAAATTCCAATATGTACCTAGGACTGAAACCTCATGGATTTTGAACTATTCATTTACTAAGACAAGAGTCGTGTCTGTGGACACGACTGGACTTTTTGGAAGATGAAATTCTAAAAGAAGTTGTGCGAAGTCAGAAAGACATTTTGCAACCTTGAAACCCAGAAGATCAGAGGATTAAAAAAGAGAATGTTCCCTATTGAAGGGTGCTACAGGCATAAAGGTGTCCTCCAGGAGGAGCCAGCTTTCAGTGAGAATAAGAAGGTAGAGCAAATGTTCAAAGAATGTTGACATTAAGGAGGGTTTTGCTGAGGGATGTGTGAATTCCAGAAGGCCAATGAAAGCTTCCAGAATCTGGGGATTTGGGAGATATGGGGTCAGATACGGGAATCTACAGAACCTCATGGAATGAAATTGTCTTGGACTTATTGAATTAATAAAAGTTATGACAGGATAATTCTTGAGGATCTATAAGGAAGTCTTCCCTGACAGAAATTCAGGAAAGAGACACTTGCAATCCCATATGGAGCATGGCAACCCGCATCATACTCCCACCATGAAACAGTCGGTTCTATGACACTAGGTCCCACTCACATGACAACAATAAAAATAGCATATAGCAGCTACTGGAAAATTACCACTGGGAAACATTTCATCATATATCTTCAAAATTTGAGTACTCAGAAGCTGAAGTCTGTGACTCTTTAACAAATCAGTGAGAGAAAATGATTGAAATGATAGAGCTGAAGAGTTAAATTGCGCAAACGTTTAGTGAAACGTGAATTAGAAGAAAGAGTCAAGGATGTCTGAGGACTTTCACTTGTTATTTTTGGTGAAACCAAGGGCAGAAATAAGAGATCTGAACACAGAGATGATGCTGAGGGCAGAAGTCAGAGAATCCAAAGGCAGGTGATAAGTTTGGATTTAAAATTAGGGGTTCCAGCAGACCATGAAGGAAGATATACCCAAGAGGTATAAAGAAAAGGGAGATGGAGCTATAAAACACAGGTGTGCAGCCATCCACTTTGTCTTTATGCTCAGATATATTCTTTCACGCTTTTCCTGATTGCAATTTCCTTTTGCATGGATGGAAGTCATTGATTAATTTGCTTCTGGCCATCTTTAGAGATGTCTTCATCAACCCTTTAAATTGTCACCCAAAAATTCACTCAAAATTATATAACAACCAGTGGGCAGGCCAAAGTTTGGACTGAATCACAAAGTGTGTATAATTGATAGTAGTCTTCAATGTCCTACAAACTACCTCTCAACAAATATCCCCCCATAAAAGTCACTAATGAGTTACTAAAACAAAGCAGAAGCATTCTCCGTAAAAACCAGATGTTTCCGTGGGAGCCCTGATGTAATTTTAAGCAGTTAACTCGCTAATTCATTGGGGCAGGCATTGGCAAACTTTTCCTGTGACAGACGAGAGAAAATATTTCAGGTTTTGTAGACCATACAATTTCAGTAGCAACTACTCAGTTCTGTTGTAGCATAAACACAACCTAGACAAAACATAAACAAAAGAACATGGCTTGTGTTCAAATACAATTTGACTTATTAAAACAGGCAGAACACCAGATTTGGCCTGCAAGCTATTTGCCTAGTTTTTCAAACCCTGCATGAGGTCATGCAGAGACAAGAGATGAGAAGAGCTAAAAAAATTTCCTGTGCTTTACATATGAGTTCAAAATGCTTTGTTTGATGACAACCTATATACGACTATAGAACAAAACCAATTCAAACGCAATCAGATTGAGTTAGAGTCCTTTATCCTCTCCCTCCCAAATTACAGGAGTATTGTAATTCATCGTAATAATCTGTTTAATTGTCCGCTTCTACTACAATATCACGAACTTTTCATCAGAAGCAATTGTGCCAATAGCACCTAGCAAGAAGTAGGAACTGTTGCAATGAAAGCCTAAAAATGTAGTTGAGTAACTTTCTTTAGTAAGAGGAACAAATAATATTTATTCCAAAAGATAGAAGCTGTTATAAAAAGAGTGCTGATATGTAATGTCAATAGAATATAGTATGTGTATTTTCTATTTTTTACATAACACTCTTACATTTTTATATACTATATTTTTGTATATATACACACCTCTTTATCAAAAATTAGCACATATTCTAAAGCTTATAGAGGTTGACATCAGTAACAACATCAAAGAAAACTTTTATACTGTTCTCTCATGTGTGTGCTTGTGTGTGTAAACTTATATTGAAATCTAACCAGTCCACTGTGATGTAATTACTAGAGAAAGCAGAGGTGGTGGTTCTAATTTGCACATGCTAGGCAGAGAATCCCTATTTTCTTGTTTTCTCAGTTTCTCTTTAGCATAAAATATATCACGTGATCTCTGAAAGTTGGCAGGATCTTCAGTATGCTCTGGAATCACAAGGGCCCATTTTGCCTACATCGGTTTCTCCGTGTCTGTCCACAATAGTCAAGAATGGGCTACTGGCCACCACTTCAGCCATCACCATCCAATAACGGAGGATGAATGTTAACTGAAAAATACAAGGAAGAAAGATTGATGTGATGGTTAATTTTATGTGTTCCCTTGGAGTGTGCTTTTGGATGAGATCAACATTTAAATCAGTGAACTTTGGGTAAAGCAGATTGCCCTCCACAATGTGGCTGGGGTTCACCTAATCACTTGAAGACCTGAATAGAACAAAAATACCAGCCTCTCTATCAATCATCTATCTACTTATCATCTATCTATCTATCTATCTATCCATCTTACTATCTATTTATCTTACTATCTATCTATCTATCTGTTTATCTTACTATCTATCTATCTATTATCTTACTATCTATCTATCCAATCCATTTACCAACCTGAACGGGAGGGAATTCTGAAGCAGATGTCCTTCAGATTTCATCTGCGTCATTGACTTTCCTGGGTCTCCAGCCTGCTGGCCCACCCTACAGATGTTGGACTTTCTAACCTCCATCATCACACAAGCCAGTTGCTTATAATAAATCTCTTTCCATGTCCATCTGCATCCTATTGATTCTGTTTCTCTGAAGAACCCTGACTAATCCAGTGGTAAACACACACACATGCACAATTCCATGTATTGAATGCATTCGCACATGGCTGCAAGGGCACTAATGCAAGCATTGAGAAGAACCACCTTCTGCTTTTTCATTTGAACATCTACCAAATGCAAATACCAAACAATCAATAAAACATCAATTCAGTAGCAAAATAAATGAAAGCATAGAAAAAGCTAACGAAAAAGCACACCCTTCATTACTGCTTTAAAAATAAAACAGCTTATTGCTCACTTTAATATGGTTTTCATTGACAAACACACTAGTTTCATTTGTAATCAATAATAAAAATTACCAGGGGTGGTAGTGTATTATTTATTATTAGAATCAGCTGCTAAGCCTTTCCAAATACAAAGTCAATTTCCCTTCAATGATTGCTATAAATTTCATCTTTTAGAAAAGATTATTAGCCTTTTTGTAGTTGTTTGAACACTTAACATTACACAATTATATCCTAGATATAAAACACAAGTAGTTTGCTTACGTTAAAATGGACTAAGGGGGTTGGTTTTGGCTGACTTGTTAAAGTATACCTTTACGGAGCTGGAACACCTAAAGTTGATTGAGTTCAGAATGGGTGTGTGTGGTACAGTGTCTGTACGTCTTACACAAAGGGAAATCTTCCTTAGACTTCTTAACTGGGAAGTCAGTGGTTAAAGCAGCAGATCTTCTAGGAAGGGGGAGCCCTCTAGAGAGAGAAAGAAGGCAGGAGACCTAGTCTCATCTCATTATGATCATCCTACTGGCAGACCTCATGGTATACAAACCAAGTGGTTTTTGCTGGCAAGACAATTTTTGTCTATAGAATGTTTTAGCATGATGCATCTAGTTGTTTAGGATTGCTTTATGGTAAGGGAACCCAGCATCTATGGATTTATGTCATATAGCTCCCTAGAAAATGTCATCTAAGATGAGAAACTGAGTATAAAAGGAAATATTTCATGACCTAAAATGTTCCTTCCACGGAAGTAAAGTACTATGCACCTTTGTTAGAAACCTCCCCTATTAACCTGGGTCGGAACCACCCAATGCGAGAGGAGACGACTTGGGGAGTCATGTTGGAGGCTCTGAACCTTCTGCTTCACGTGTGCTGCTTGGTTACTCACATCTATGATATCCTCGGTAAAGCTTGGCACCAGGTAACATCTCTGATTCAAGAGGGTCTGATTTAACAATTCAATGGTTTGCATTAACCCTTTTATTAAATTGGTAGTATATTTAAATCATGTGCTGAGGGTTTTTTTTTTTTTTAAGGAAATCAAAATGCCAAGCCCTGTGTAAGAGAGTAGGGGTTTTAGAAAAGGTCTCTAAGAAACTTTCAAGTTGTTTGTTATCAAAGCCCTAGAATGCTGACCGATGAGTGGTGGGGCTGCCACTGCCTGGACAAAATGACAGACACCAGTGGGCAGACTTGAGGACTCAGAAAATGAGGGGATTCAGGCGAAGGAGATTGGCCAAGATTCACTGTGGCCATCACTGTCCAAGCCAGATGTGCACTTTACTGGAAATATGGGAGAGAGAAGGGGATGCACCCAGAGTCTGGGTAAGGGAAAAACGAAAGATAACCAGGCCTGAATCTGAACAAAATAACAACAGGGACTAGGGTCTGGCTTCTAAAATTGACTTTCTTCTTGGGATTCAGGTTTCCCATAGGTAGGTAGGTAAGTATCTAGAAAGGTAAGGAGGTAGGTAAGTAGATAGGCAGATGATAGAGAGATAGATAACAGATGATAGATAGATAGATACATACATACATACATAGAGATATAGATAGATAGATAAAGAGAGTAGGTAGTTAGATGAGTAGGTAGGTAGGTAGATAAGTAGATAGGCATGTAGAAGAGTAGTTAGGTGGGTAAGGACTGTGCTATATACTTAATTTACTACCTACCAAATAATAGAGAGAGAGCCTGAGAGAGGCTGTACAATAGATGGGGACCAGTCACAAGTTCTTAATTGAAACTCTGTTCACCTGTCCAAGGCAATAGACAGCATTCAGACATCACCCATACTGTGTTTAGCTCTCTGAAAAGGGATAGACTGTGTCAAACTCTATGGTGACCAATTGTCCAGATTGCCTGGGACTGAGGGAGTTCCCTCGATGTAGGACTTTGAGAGCTAAGACTGAGCAAGTCCCAAGTAAACTGGGAGGAGTTGGTCACCCTAGAAATATCTAAACAAACTTAGACCTTCAAGAAAGCCTAGTTCACATGAGAGAAGCTGAAAACAGAGAGACAACCTGAGACACTCTCAGCCAAGCTTCGTGGGACCAGCCTGGAAAGTGCTTCACAAGAGACATGTTCTGGCTCCTTGTAATCCATCCCCGGTGCAAGAAAAGATGGTGATGGTGCCAGCCCAGAATGCCTCTTTATATCATTAGGGATGGGTTTAATGATGAAATTAAGCCCAGTGTTCACATCTTAGTGGAAGCACTAAATCATATGCCACTATCTACTCTCTATAAAATTAAACAAACAGGCTCATTCTTTAGGAAACTAAGATTTTCCTAGAAGTTCTGCCATCGTTCTGTTTCCTCCTTTACGATGACATATACAATTTCTCCTTTGGGAAGTTGTACATGGTTTTAAAGTGAGTCAGAGAAAACACACAGTCTGTTGACCTCATGATGATTATCAAGGGGTCATTGGATCCTTAAATAGGATCTGAGTAAGGGTTTCCAACAACCACATTTTACATGGGCTCACTTAATACTCACAAGAAACTCTTGAAATCGGGACTGCTGGCACCACTTTGATAGATGTGGAAAGTGAGGGATGGATGAAGAACTTCCCCACAGCCAGGCAGCCATCAAGTGAAGTTTAGAATCTGGGCTTAGAATCTAAGTCTCCTCACCACTGGCTAGGTCTATGAACCACAAGACTTATTCCAATGCTGTTCAGTCATATTATCATCAAACATAAGTGCAATTATGGGAGCTTTGCTTAGACAAGCACAACAGAGTAATCTCTTTGAACACTTTTTGCGCCTGTGACCCTCTCTGAAGACCTACAACCCACATATTCAAGAGCATGAAAGAGCCATTCTAAGACATGTCTAAGGTTTTTTCCATTCATTTATGGTCTGAATTATAACGTCACATCATAGAAGGTGTTTGGGAATGAAGTGTGTCCACCTCAAAAAGTGTATGTTGAAGTCTTAACCCCAGGTACTTGTGAATGTGACCTGAATTGGAAACAGAGTCTTTGCAGATGTAATCAAGTGAAAATGAGATCATATTGGATCAGAGTGGTCCCTCCAATAACTGGTGTCCTTATAAGAGGAGAGGAAACACCGAGATACAGAGAGACAATAAAGAGGGCTTTTTGACAGTGGAGGAAGCAATTAGAGCTATTTGACTGCAAGCCGGGGAATTCCAAGGATCGCCAGCAACCACTAGAAGCTAGGAAGGCAAAACAGAAAAAGAAAAAGGCAAAAATTGGGAGAGACAACTTCTGTTATGCAATCACGCTCTCACATACAATTTATAGAATACAAATCCTTAACCCAGAAGTTATGATCTGCTTCCAGGGTCTAGCAAGTGCCCTATCCTCAAATTCTTTTTTTTTTTTTAAAGATTGGCACCTGGGCTAACAACTGTTGCCAATCTCTTTTTTTTCCTGCTTTATCTCCCCAAACCCCCGCTGTACACAGTTGTATATCCTAGTTGCAGGTCCTTCTAGTTGTGGGATGTGGGACGCCGCCTCAACGTGGCCTGACGAGCAGTGCCATGTCCGCGCCCAGGATCCGAACCCTGGGCTCCCACAGCGGAGCACACGAACTTAACCACTCGGCCACGGAGCCAGCCTCCTCAAATTCTTCAAAGGAAAAAAAATCTGTGCCTTAAGTCAGGAAAAAATAAAGAATGAAAATGGTGGAAAATGTAAGTCAAAATAAAAAAAGTTTGTATTCCTTGTAAGTAAATGCCTTCAAAGTTTGCCAAAGTCATAGCTTTTTGGTTTGGAACATCCATAAGTTTGACTAATAAAAGGAACAAACTCTTAAAATATTTTGTCTCTTGGGTGTCTTATTTGCTTATGGGGATTTCCTTCTATTTTTAATATGAGTACTGTCCTATATAATGATTGTGTTTATTCACTTGTGACTTTGAATTAGGTTTTACTCATATTTATTTCCCTTTTTACCAGTTCCAGAAATATTAGTGCTGCCCATGTAGAAGAATACAATAAAAATGAGACTGAGGGAAAAAAGCAACCCAGGATTCACATAATCACGAGCATACGTTTCTCAGTACTTAATCACGCTCTGACCTGCCTTGTCTTAACTCAAGAAGACACATTGTGTGGAAAGCAGTAAAATTTTATATTGTGAGGAAATGAAGGCTTACAACAAAAGTACACTTATTCTCTGCATAATCTATTATTAATATTAGAACGTATTGGATATTATCCTTAGATTATGGCATTCAACTAATTTTCAATGGGTTTTATAATCACTCCTTTCCATGTCCAGAAGTTATATCATCAGAGATAATACAGTTGAGTGATTTCTACAAGAGAGATTCTTCCCCATGGTTTTTGTATGTTTTTAGGTCTTCTTAAACTTCCATTAAAATTGATAAATTTACAAAGTGAGTTCTGTATCAACAAGTTATTTTCGAAATCAGATTTGAATAGACCTGATTTAGAAATATTGAAAGAAAGTTTAGACAGAATTTTATGATTCTTTTGTTAGTCAATCTTACTCAAATTCCAGGAGAACACTAACAACATTATATTTCAAATTTATAGTTGTTTTTCTCTTTCTTTTGCATAGCTAATGTCTAGAAAGCTTCTAAAAAAGTCAGTTATTGAGACTAAACACCAGAAGGCAAACACTTAGACAGGAAGAGTATTATATTCAAATACCTCCAACTGCTCGTTCCTACAGGATGCACAGAATTCACTAGAGATCTCTAGGATGCAGAACCAGCCATTAAAAGGAATTGCAATACTGTTTCAATAGTATTTGAAAGTTTTCCTTCGTCCTGGTTGGGATTCTCATCAAAAGAGCCCAAACACAGAACACATGTTAGAGTGAAAGAAATATTCACTGCTGGGGGAAACCACAGCTCTTGAAAGATGCGTGTACGTTTTCTTTACAAACGCACTATTCTGATTCCAACGGTAGATCGTAAGTCTAAAGTAACATAACTAAAATATTAATATTTTTTCCATCACGCCTGAATAAGGCTTGTCTGAATAGCCTTTTATCTAGAGGAGAGATGGTGCTGTGGCTCTTGGGATTTGATTTGCTCCAGAAGCCACCTTGGCAAAGTTTATACTACCCACACATGTTCCTATTGACTTACGACCATCTAGGAAGGAAAAATAAACCATCTAGGAAGGAAAAACAATCCTCTGCTTCTGAACTTGGATGCTGCACTTCATGATTTGGTAAGAAAAATACCGAAGGGGAAAAATTGCCAAGTGGATAAATTAACTCTTTTGGTCATAAAACAAGCCTCTTATCCATATGAGATTGTATCAAACAAAGTGTGAGAGGAAATATTTTGTTAGTACAGAGGCACATTGGGTAAGTCACAGGGGTGCACTGATGCTCTGAAGATGAATGAGCATACCACAGAATTCCAGTTTTAGCTTTTCTGGTTGGCTAGAACCTGGATTATTAATACTAAATGATCATTCTTAAAATTCAAACATGCATTCTAGGTCTTAATCTGTAGAATTATGACATCACCATGATTGACACAGGTCTTATAGGTTCACACAACTGGGTGATAAAATTACTGAGGGATTTAAAATAAATAGTAATTTTAAGCAAGTATCTTAGGATGTTCAATGAACTGAATGTTTGTGGCCCCCTCAAATTTCTTATGTTCAATCTTAACTCCCCATGCAGTGGTATGTGTGGGTGGGGCCTTTGGGAGATGATTAGGTCAGCAGGGTGGAGCCCTCATGAATGGGATTAGTGCCCTTATGAAAGAGACCCCAAAAAGCTCCCTCACTCCTCTACCATGTGAGGACACAGGGAGAAGATGGCTGTCTATGAACCAGGAAGCAGGTTCTCACCAGACTCCAAATCTGCCAGTTCTTGGACTTCCAGCCTCCAGAACTGTGAGAAATAGATTTCTGTTGTTTATAAGCCATCTAGTCCATAGCATTTCATTATAGCAGACCAAAAGGCTAAAACAGAGCAATTGGACAATTTTGTATCTATATTAGTACCTGGTCTTTTGAGCCCCCATGCCATATTTCTGAGATATTTGCATCCCATGCCTAACACTGTTGTCAGATCCCCAGAGTTCTTCGTCTTTAGTAGTATGGCATCACCATGATTGACATCTCACATAGATTCAAACAATTGGGTAATGAAGAGAGTGAGTGGTTTTGACTAATTATATTTTGAACAAGTAACTTAGGGTGATGGGACAAGTTCACATCCATGTTGGTATCTGGTCTTTTGAGTACCTATGGCATACTTTTGCTTCCAGTGTGATATTTACACCTCCCCCGCCCCCCATCTCACACTGGGTCAGGACACTGGGGTTCCACAGCAGAGAGATGGAATTTTTACGGTGATGAATCAAGCTTTAAGTTACCACCACCAATCCACTTTATTCAACCCTATATCCAGCCCACACACATCTGACAGCTGTCGTCAAGCAAAGCTCCATAATTCTTGACCTTACCCAAAGGGAAGAATGAGAATTTCTATAGAGAAACTGGTTTAACTGCTTTAAAGCCATCGTTAAGTTTGGAGAATGGGATTCTTTGTGTTGGATGAATGGAGGGTTAAGGGAGGGCATGAACAGATGATGAGGGAGCTCTGCTTACAGCAAAAACACTTCCAAGCAGTGGAGACACCACAAGGAGCAAGCCACTCGTCTTTAATCATGTCTTCTTTGAACTCAATTGTTTTGATCACTGACTAGTCGTCGTCGCAGTAGCTGAGACCCTGCAGAGATGCACAGCAGATTAGTGGTTGACAGGGACTGGGGGGAGGAGGAGTGGGGAGGACCACGTAATGGGTATGGCGTTTTGAGGTGATGAAAATATTCTGAAATTAAACATTGGTGATGGTTCAACTCTGTGAGTATACCAAAAACCGGTAAATTATATACATTAAAAGGGGGAATTTCATGGTGTGTAAATTATACGTTTTTAAAAAAATACAAACTTTAACCATTTAAATCTGTTATTGCCAATGTATTAAATTGCTAAAAATACATGAAGGTGAAAATGATTTATTTAAATTCTAGATGGCAAGAATCTTAAGTTTTTTTAATTTAAATTTAATTGATTGGTGAACATTCTCTCCTTTAAAAAATGCTGAGCTCCAAGGAAGTTTTGTGGGGTTATCTTTTAAGATAGTCACATTTGGAAGGAGCCTGGGAAATTCTCCAAAGATCTTTATTTTGGTATTAAATCTTCCCCTAAAAAGAGAAGCCAAACAGAAATTTGAAGTTGGCAGGTCTTGAGTCAGTTTCTAAGAGCCAGAATATACTCCCATAATAGAACAAATCTATACATGTGTTTTGAAAAACGGCATCAGTTGTCATCAGGCTGACAATATTTCAGAGGCAAGCACTATAAATTTCACTGTGGGATAAACTCCATAAGTCTGAAAGAAATAAAATCCTGCAGGTTCTGTTTTTTAGAACTGCTGTATGTTGAATTACGCATAATGCTCATAAAACTTTAAACTTCACTGAAATTTATTAAGTCTTACTAATTTCAGTATAGGCTGAATGGAAATTAAGGTAGGTCATCCATTAATCTCCCATAATATCCCAGCAAGAGTGCCGTGAGTTGGATTTTTTCACAAATTGAAGTTTGGGGCATGTTATACCTAGTTTCATCTAATGCCTTATGCCATCCTCTTAGCTAGCTTGTTAAAATTTTGGAGAGATTAGTAGTAGACAAATAATGATAACATGCACACTCTCTCTTTTTTTATGGTATCTTACTTAGCAAACAAGTTAGCATTTTGCAGCCACAACATGCTTATTCTTCTACTGGACAGTAGAGATGATGATGAGAACTACGTAAGTGGTCACTGCTCTTTAAAATCTCATATCGCTCTAAAATGGCAAAGAGGTGTTTCACCTACATAATCTCATCTAAGCCTCACTTTACAGATGGGAAAGTCAAGACTGATGGCAGTTAAATGCCTTCATCTAGGCCATTTTCAGCGACTCTTCACTCCTCTGTTCCATGAACCAGCTCTCTATAATGGTGGGTGATAAAGTTGATGAAATTAAATTTCTAAAGAGTAGGTACCACACCTTCCCCTTCCCTTCTTGTTCTCCCTCATAGCCAGAGCAGTGATTTTTTTTTTCCGGGATGAGAGCTTGGCAAGTGTTGACTGCCACAGTGTCAGGACCTGGGAGCTAACGGCACAATCCTCATGGTGGGGAGTGATTGACTATTCCACGACAGAAACACAGCTCTGATGCTCTGGGTTGTCTATCAGAAGGCAGCTCTATTGGCGAGAACTCCATAAATGCAGTGGAAATAAGGTAACTTCTGTTGAATAGAGGAGGCTCTCGGCTACCATATTTGTAATGCAGCAAGTGCCACTTTTGTTACTGACTAGTTATCCCAAGGAACTCAAGGGTGAGTTTGGACATTTTAACTGTTTTTCCAAATTGTTCTTCTTCCTTTTGTTATTTTAAGGAGATGCAATCACCAACCTCCCTGAACCAGACCAAGCCTCACCACAAGAGCAATGCCTATGACGTTTGCCTTATTTTTAACACTAAGATCTCTCCAAGAGGAGCTTAGGCCTTATTACCATAACCTGCAGTGTATGTGGAAGCTTGTTTTCCAACTGAGCCTGTGCAAGAGAGTATCTACCTCTCCCTTTTGAATATTCATTCCCCATCCCAAATAAATGTCCCTGCTTCCCTTTGTTCGGGGACGCCTTGACTCTGGAAATGATTCCTATGGGCTCCTATTTGCCGCAAGTGTACTTGACTTTGTGAGACAACTACTTCTGTGGAAGGTCTGATTTAACTCGCCAGGAGGGAACCCACTTTGGTTTTGGTAACGCTTTCAGCCGGTACATACTGATGAAGTGGTGCGGAAGAAGATGTGGATGCTGGGAATCCAGCCCTCGGAAGGCAGCCTGAACTTTGACAATGCCCAAACCAATAGAACTTTTCAGCCACATAAGGCCTAACAAGCCCATAACAAAAAGAGAATTATCCTCTTGATACAGTCATTAACGAAATGTAAATTGATGCTCCTAATGTCCAGGAGAGTCACCTCCAGTTAGGTAAGAGGTACCTGCCTGCAGCCTGTTCCTCGTGCTGTTGTTCTCTCAAACTATGCAAAGAACAGCCCCAAGGCAGGGATCAACCCCAAGGATCAGAAAACAGGTTTTCATTGGTCTGAGAAGGGCGGGATGAAAAGAGTTTTCAGCAGAGAGGAGCATGAAGGAGCATGTCTGCTGGGCAGATAATGGGTTAGCAGAGGGCAGGCATAACAGTTTGGTGCCCATTGTGCTCCAACCAACTCAATTAGTTATCATCTGTTGAGTGCTTCCTGCCCCAGACTTTACCCCTCCTCTCACACAGCTCTCTTCATCAGATCTTCCTCCCCCACATGACTCCCTCAAGTGACGGGTGCTCTCAGTCATCTTGTCTCCCAGGAGGACGACTGTCCTCAGTCTGGGTTTGGAGTTTCTCTCTGGATCTGATTTTCTTCAAGCATATTGTAGTGCAGGAGGGTGCATTGTCTGAAATGTGTTCCAGTGCACTTCACTTTCAGTGAAACGGTCAGATTATGAGTCTGCCTCTCCACAGACCATAATAGTTTGAGCAGAAAGCCAGTTTTATTCTTGCACATTCCCCAGTGGGCAGTCAAATACCTGACCCAGAGCAGGCTCCAGATAACAGCCTGTGTAATGATACTGAACAAGGAGAGAATTCTTGCACAGAGCACAGGCGTGGCTATTTGTTTCCATGGGGAAAGCTCTTGCTCACTCAGACACCCACAGGTCTACAATTATCAGACACGAAAGGTTTAAAGGCTTCCATCTTATGCACCAGTTGTTTTTCAGTCTAGGTGGCAAGTCTACATTTAATCTTCTGACTGTTACAACTCAAGTATCCTTTGACCTAACCCAGAGCTCATTTGCTCAGGTTTCTGGGCAAAAAAGAGAAGTTCATTAGCATCCTCCTAAAATAGTTCTAAGACCAATGGGAAAGGAAATATACCCCATGTTTAAAAAGACAAAAGTAACAAGGCAGCTGAAGTGAGACAGAGAGACAGCGTAAAGGAGAGAAAGAGTTACCTGGTCATCGGAGTGGGGTCACCTTCTTGATAGAAGATGCTATGATCAAAGCAATTGATCAAGGTCATGGACACAGTGCAGGGCTGGCAGGCGTAGTGAGGAAACTCTAGTAAGTGTTTGGGACGTTAGTGAACTCCCTGCAAGCATCATTGGAGTGGGAGGGGCTCAAAAGTATGGGGAAACTGGAGATCCTGCTGGATGGATGCTCTCAGCTACAAAAGGTAAGATATTGCTGAAGTCATGTTCATTACTGTAAATCGGTATACCCAGTATATTAAGAGTTCCAAGTCTAGCTTAAACCTAAGGGAGTTATTTTGAAAAGCACTTTTTTCTGTATAAAATGGCCTTTTTAAATGTATGGAAAGAATCACATTTTAAAAAAACCTCCCGTAGCTTGTCCTTTTGTCAATCAAATACTTTTTATGTGATGAGAAGTAAAGTCTCCAATTCAGCTTTTAAAATCACAATTTTCACAGGCTAAAGTTTTGTTAGGCAGCTAATTTTTTTAGAAAAGTCAGTAACAAGGCATTAGGGAGGATGCGGAAAAGTTAGAGCCATCGAACGTTGCTGGTGGACATAAAATGTTTAAGCCATTTTGGAAAATAGTCTGGGAGTTTCTCCACAGTTCAACATAGAGTTACCACATGACCTGGCCATTTCTCTCCTAGGTACAGACCCAAGGAAAACGAAGGGCCACACAAAACGTGCACACGAACACGTGGAACAGCCTTGTTCGAAAGAGGCGAGAGAATACAACGGTTCATCAGTGAGGGGATCAGTAAACAAACGTGGCGTATCCGTACAATGAGACATTATTCAACTATGAAAATGAAGTACTGATACGTGCTACAATATGACTTAACTTTGAAAACACCATGCTAAGTAAAAGAATCCAGACAGAAAAGACCACATAGTCCACAATCCAATTTAATGAAATGTCCACAAGAAGCAAATACATCAAGAAAGTAGATTAGTGGTTGCCATTGCTTGAGAGGAGGAGGAATGGAGAGTGACTGCAAATGGCATAGTGTTTCTCTGAGGGGTGTTAAAAATATTCTGAATTTAGATAGTGGTGATAGATGCAAAACTGTGAATATACCGAAGGCCAGCGAATTGTACACTTTAAAAGTGCAAGTTTCATGGTAGTGAGTTACATCTCAATAAAGTTGTTATTAAAATAAATTATGAGCCACAGCATAGTTCTTTGAGAAAAAAATTAACTGAACTTAAAATGGCTTCAAATGTGGTAACTAAAATATACTACTTAAGCCATTAATTTCCTAATGAAATAATGTAAAACTACACTTTTTTTCCTAAATCTGAAGCATAATCTCTAATGTTGCAATTCAGTTTTTCCTCATTGTTCTGGCACACACAGACCTTGGTGGAGGATAAAGCTGCCTGGAATGATCAATTAATCAAACTGACAGGGATTTTGAAGAAAACTTTATATTTATATTTGTATGTCCCTTAGTGGACGGCTAATGTGATTTGGACATCACCCTATTTACCCTTCAAGGTTCCTTATAATTATAGAAGCCAAAAAAAGGAAAAATGATTGATAAATGAATATCAGTAATTAACGAAAGGAGAAACTACAAGGTCAAAGACAGGTAGCATTGGTCTTCATTACGTGGGTAGCCAATAAGCCTTCATATAATCAGAGGGCCATAAAGAGACCTTGAATAGTCAAATGGTACAATCAAGAAAAATCCTCAGACAGGTTTCAAAAGGTGAGTCTGCGGCCTGTCCCACTTCGTCACATGTTATGCAAAATGCACGAATGTCTGTTCTTTTTGAAACGAGACCCTTTAGAGTTGAACTGTTGCCACGTCTAAAGCAGTGGGTAGAAATTTAAAAGTGGGCAGCCAAAGTAAACGGCAGCACAAGGAAATTACCCAGTTCACCTGGGATATTCTGTAGAAAAACTGACCTGGAGGTTTCATTGGGACTCTGATGAAAAGAAATGGGGGAAATGCGCCCATTATGCAATTTTATGCACATAATGATCAGATTTCATTTGCGGTTCTGTTTTGGATTCTGAGAAACCAACTGTAAAGGGCTTTTGGGGGGCCGCTTGGGGGAATTTGAATATGTTCCAGATAATAGAAGGGGTAAATGGAATTTACTGAAATGGATACATGGGCAATGGGATCCCCTTTTGGTAAAAAGATATTTATACATAATGAAATGATCTGGAAAGATATATATTAAGGTGTTACTAGTGGTAATCACCGGGTGATAGGAATATGTTTTATTTCTATATTTTCACTTTCTGTAGTTTTCAATTTTCCATAATGCACATATATTACTTCTGTAACATTAAAAGATTACTTAATTAAAAAAAAAAAAAACTGACCAGCATTAGATCAGAGAATCCCACACTGACATCAGGTGCCACGGGCTTCTCATAGGTAACAGTTGGGGAGCAGGATATATTTGTGGGTCCGCTTCACATTCTCCAAAAAAATGCACTTTCCCCTAAAAAATGTGCTTTCCTGGTCTAGGAACTCAGATTCTATTTCAATAATTCCCCCTGAATTTAATTCTAGCATCTCTTTTAAAATACTGTATTTCCACTTGCTGTATATTACCACTGTGTTAAGACATTTTAGAATGAGTGAAAAGCAATTCTCTGCAGTTCAGTTATTCAATGGCTAAGTCACAGCTTGATTGAAGGGTCATAAGAAGACCCTTCCTGGGTTAAAAATGTCCTAGATATCAAGGCTAGCCTGGTGGCGCAGCAGTTAAGTTTGCATGTTCCACTTCGGCGGCCCGGGGTTCCCCGGTTCGGATCCCGGGTGTGAACATGGCACCACTTGGCAAGCCATGCTGTGGCAGTTGTCCTACATATAAAGTAGAGGAAGGTGGGCATGGATGATAGCTCAGGGCCAGTCTTCCTCAGCAAAAAGAGGAGGGTTGGTGGCAGATGTTAGCTCAGAGCTAATCTTCCTCAAAAAAAACAAATGTCCTAGATATCATGCTTGGTGCTTAGTTCTAGGCATAGAAGCAGAATGATGCTATAAAATTCCAGCCCCATTGGGTCTGTCAGGGGAGGTAGTGAGTCTTTATAATTATTCTTATAATTATTATATAATTTATAATTATTATTATAACACCAGTTATTGTAACCACCAACAAAATGTTTAAGGGCCAATCATTCTAACAAAAACATTACAACATCTAATCCTAACAACCAGATAATGTAGGTATTATAATTATTTCCATTTCATGCACAAGGAAAAGTAGGTGCAAAGAGTTTAAGTAATTCACTCACAGACTCATATTCAGTAATTTATGGTACTAGTATTTGAACCCAGGGAGTCTGATCTCTATGTGCATATTATCTTTATTTATTTTTATATTTTTGTCATGTGTTTGTTTTGAAAATTTGGAAGCCTAAACTTTTCTTTCTGTTTCAACACCACCACCTTATTTCTGATAGTCTCAGCAGGAATATCCGCCTCCTTGAACAACCCACCCACATCCTACCCACAACAAAAACAACTAACGTGGGTGAAGTTGAGCTTTATCTTCAAAACCTGGTACAAGGACAATGCTAAACTCAAATCCAGGTGGGACGCTTGAAAATGGCATTGGCTCTCCAGAGCTGTTGAGAAAGGCAGGAACAGAACATTCAGTGACAGACAGATAGCAGGGGTATCTGAGCAGGGAAACAGGACATAGAGTGATGGGTAGAAAAGTGTGAAGGATTCCTGAGATCTCAGGGTGCCACTGCAGCAATCTTTGATACTTTCTCCAAACCTTAGCCTTGGTCGTGGAGAGAGCTGTAAGGATACTTCGCTGTCTTCATTGAAATCCACAAAGTCCACATCCGTCTATCAGATCAGAGCCCCACCCAATCCTCCCTCCTTGTGTCCTCCATCTTTTTCTTAACTTTTTCTCTTGCTCCGAAGGCAATGCACAGTCTCCAGCTCCTTCTTCCTTGTAGCCTTGTTCTGCATCCCAGGAGCATCTTCAACAATCATAAAGTGGCAATAGTATAGATGTTCTAGTGGGTCTGTGTGCCATGGTCACTCAACTGCTTAGTTCTTCAACCAGGCATTTCCACCTTTTTTAAACATTAAATTATCTTTCAATAACTCACATATTCAACAACTATTTAGGCCCTAAGCTTAGCTCTTAGAATACAAATGTGGTCAGAATACAAATGATACAAATATCATACAATATTTATGAAATATTAACCTGTCTTTTAGATTCTCATATTATTCCTACTCACCATGTTCTTCCACAACCCATTAATCAGACATTCCATCTTCATTCCTTCAAGGAAAGGATGTATAGTTTAACTCATACATCACCACTACCTGCTAGAGAGTGAGGAGAGCTGATACTGTGGACCCTGCAAACAAGTCAAGGGTATCTACCTGTGCCCTTCTATGGTTCAATCTTGGCCAAGGGTATGGGAGTGGCCGAAACTCCAAATGGATTTATGGCATCAGAAAAAAATCAAATAGAGCCAATGAGGTCAAAATCACTGTTGCTATATGTGAAAAGTTTCAAGAAGTGTGTCCATAGAACAGCTTGACTCCAGAACAGCCAAATAATCCCTGTGTCCCTGTGTCCCTGTAGATGGCATAAAATCCACTATGAGAAAAACATAAAGAAGTATTATGGTTGAGGATGAAGGTCAACTGAGATGGACCTCTATGGACCAATCCTTGGAACCAGATGGAAATAAGAAAAGCTCAGTGGATGTCAGCACTAAATAGATTATAACAAAAAGACCAGACACTTCTATGCCCTACCACTGCTCCTGATATTCTGATACAAACAGAGACAGCACCTGGGAAAAAGGAGAAGTTCCGATTTGTATGTGCATTCATAAAATTAAGACAGTTTCTGTTTTCCGTGAAATCAGGATCTTCTACACGAGAACAAGACTCACAATCCACTGTAAAAATCTCTATAATTTACTCCTGCCCAATCCACAAGGACATCTGGGAGACTCACTTTGTTTGAATGCATCCAAGAAGACCCCTCAATGGAAGCTGCTGTGATGTACAAAGGACCAGCATGGGCTGCACGACATGAGCTGCTCCCCAGTGAAGAGTAAATGCCTCAGGGCATTGAAAATAGGACAGGGATCCAGGAATGAAGATGGAAAGGAAGACTGTGGGAACTGGCATCTCCTGCTAAGAGGTATGAATATAACTTTGTACAATTGAGATACATTGAAGTTTTTTGTGAAGATATGATCAAATCTTTATGACAAATCTGAAAATTAAGACCTTGTTTCCCTATTCCATCTCCTCTGCCCTACTAGCCTCTACCATACCAAAAGAACCCTCTTCAGACCCAGTCCTGATAGCACCACACGTCTCTTCCCAACCTCTAGTTACCATATGCGCCATCCATCTCTCAATACCTGCCGTTGTATCAATTTGCATTGCATCAATCCCATTGCCATGTCCTCTTCTAAGAATTGCACACACACATCTCAGGGTTGCCACCTCAGATTTACCTTGGTCCACAGGCACTTCAAAAGCACAGTAATACACAGATTCTCTCATTTTCATATAAACTCATGCTTTTGAAGCCAATAGTTGAAGCTTGGATATCTTACAAGCCCCTTTGAATGGATTCCACCATTTTGTCCATTGTCCATTAATTATTGTTACCTTCACCTCTACAGCATGTCTGTGGAGTGGTGAACAACCACTTCCCTAGGAACAAAATAGTTTTCTGTCCTCAGAGAGGTAGCCAGGAAACTATCTCAGACATAGAACACCACCTCTCTTTGAGTTCCAGCTTATGCCATATATTCTCCAACTCTCAAGGGTGTGTTTGTTTGTGAACATATTTAGACATTCATAGTCTATGTGTTTGTAATGTCCATTTGGTTGCCTTTTGCTTTACTCATTAAATTTTTCTTTCTTTTGTGAACTCCACAGTATCCTCCATGAAAATGGGTATTTGTTGACTGAGCATCGTTTATGAGATGTGACCCATGTGCTTAGTTAATTCTACAAGAAAGGCATTATATCCTATGGATTAAAAAATAATAAATCAGGGCTGGCCCATTTGGTTGAGTGGTTAAATTTCCCCACGCTCTGCTTCAGTGGCCCAGGTTTGTGGGTTCGGATCCCAGGCATAGACCTATTCCACTCACCAGCCATGTTGTGGAGGCGTCCCACATACAAAGTAGAGGAGGATTGGCACAGATGTTAGCTCAGAGCTAATCCTCCTCAAGCAAAAAAACAAAAAGAGAGAGGAAGGTTGACAATGGATGTTAGCTCAGGGCAAATCATCTTTCTCACCAAAAACAATAATAAATCAATTTCCATTGGCCTTTATTTTCCTACTTCATTATCACCAATCATTGACTTGATTGCACAGTTACAATAGAGATAAAAATCATTCTTCTTTTGTTTTAAATATGACATGGGTGGCACAAACGTGATAGCAAAACATGAGTCTTTGAAGTTTCTATGTATTTTACTGCTTTCCTTAAATATTCTTCCCTTCCCCCAATAAAATGTGAAAGTTAGAACTATTTCTTCAACGAGGGTGCCATATAGGAAAATGTTACTATTTTAATAATTACATTGCTTTTCTCGGGCATATCTCTGAGGCAGGAATTCTCAATCAGGGGTAATTTTGCCCCCGAGGAGACATTCATCAGTGTCTAGAGACATTTTTGGTTGCTCCAACTGGGGATGTGCTACTGACATCTAGTGAGTGGAATCCAGAGACACTACTAAACATCCTACAATGCACAGGACAGCCCTCACCACAAAGGGTTATCCAGCCCCAAATGACAATAGTGCTGAACTGAGAAACCCTGCTCCAAAGATGAAATCTATTAAATAAGATAGAACTTCATTTGCGTAGAGAGTAAAAATAGAACCTCATGTAATGTCCATATGCTACTATTTAATCTAGAATGAATGAGTTCAGACTTTATTAAAACATAGACTTTCACATCTGGAAAAGACCCTTGGGGACTGGCCAAAGTATCAAGAAAAGAATCTGTCTTTTCTAAAACTAAGGCAAATAGGTGCCATAATATAATTGATCATTTCTTCCATGATTTGTAGTCATAGAAGGGGAAAAAAACACTCTATAAGAAGGCTAAATTCTCAGAATCTGTGATAATCTAAAAATCTGGAAACAATGAGATTTTAAGACCTATTACTGACGTCAGTAAAGGGAAATTGAGGAAGAACAAGCTGAGGAAAATTACATAGAAATGCCCAGAGTCAGGCCAATGCCCCTAATGATAATGCTTGCCTGAGGTTCTTGGTACGGATAAAAAGTAGGGGTGCCCATCTCCAGAACACTGCTTTGAAATCTCCAAGGCAGGGGACTGGAGCGGTGGATAGCTAGTAAGCACCAGGTGCTTTCCATTTTCAGAGGCAGCTGGTAAACCTTCCCTAGTGGAAGGAAGGCAGATTCCCTGATCCAAGTGTGACCCTCCAAACGGGAGTGAATGGGAATCCTTAGCAATGACATCAGGCAACTTGCTAAGCCCATCCTGAAATCCTTAAATATTCACCGTTAATCAGCCCCTGCTGGACATTTGTCCACAGCCTGTCATCCTAGGAATCACGCCAGTTTAGAAGTGCTAATTGACAAGGATGCATATAACAGAGAAATGCATCAAATAAGCCTCAACACCTGACAAATGGTACCACATGACAGATTCAGAGATCCTTGACTATAAAGTTCAAATATGTATTCTTTTAAGGGTATATTCATTCATTCTTTAACAAGTACTTCTCAGTATAATCTTGTTAATCCTCCCCAAAACTTGATGTCTCCCTAATTGAATTCTAATGAATCCCCACAATAGAGTATATAAACATATGTTGACCTTTAAAATAAGAAAGGGTAATTAGAGTAATCACCATAATTAAATGACTGCATATGGTTATGGTGTACTTTTTTCTTCTAGACTACCTAATCTCCATCTATTTTTTTTAAGTATTCATTACTTTTTTAAGGCCCAAGGATATTTTGTCCCACCTGTACTTGGATATAACAGTGATTTCCCACCTGTATTTTATAATGATATGTGCTTTAGGGAAAATTCATAAATATCAAATGTCAAGTAAACCCACAGCCTGTTAATACTTTGAAACATATGTCAAAAAAAATAAAATTCAAACTAGATTTGAGGTGACAATGAGGCAGGAAATGCAAGTGAAAAGAACCTCACGTGTTTATGGAATCATATGATACCAAGATGAAAGGGCTTCAGTGGACCTTAATTCCATCTCCCCCTTGTCTGACTGAGCCCCAATACCATGGAATCAAGGCTTGCAGAGTCCCTTAGCCTCTTGTAAAAAACGCATCCCTCTCACGAGATCAGGCTTAACCATCTGGAATCTGACAAATCACCCTGCTGCTCTATCAACACAACTCCTCAACAGGGTCACACCTCCCAGTCTGAAGAGTTTGTGATCGGACACACAGTCATCTCCAGCTAATCTGCAAAAATTCCAAGGCATTCAGTGTCTGTGCAGATGCTCCATCTGACAAATGAACTTCATATATTCCTTTTCCTCCTTGACTCCAATACCTGAATCCCCCTCTGTCTCAGCACCACCATGATTGCATGAAACAGCATCACCTTTGAGATCTTAAATGTCCCTCTCTTAGGCTCTGGTCAATACTCCAGACTCCTCTCATCTCCTACTATCTCCCTTCCAGTACACTTAGTATAAGAGCGTGATCTTTCTCTTAGAGTTTCTCATTTACTTCATCTAGGGGTGGGCCAGGAACACCTCTTATTGTCCCCAGCCTATCAGCCTTTTGAAGGGTTTTCTTCCAAACCCTTGGCTGAGCATCTGAACAACTCTCTTACCAGCAGACTGAATTCACAATTCTCCTCTCTCTTTCACCTGTGCAAAACCCCAGCCCTGCATCACATTGGATTGAGCATTCTCTGTACCCACATCAGGGTGGCTGAAGAAGAAAATCTGATGTCACACAGACCGGGATACAACAAGAAAAGAAAGTCTGCCTACTTTAGCTGCCCTTCAGCATGACTGTCATTCTCTGTCTGGGCTGCCTCCTCTCTCATGCTCTTCAATTACCCTTCCACCCACTAAACAAGTCCTTCAAACCCCATATAATAGCCCTACTAGCCTCTCCCTAGGATGGTTTTCATTTCAGGGCTTCTCACACTGTAAAGCGTATTTGAATCACAATGGGCATTTGTTAAAATGTAGATTACCTGTCACAGTCCAAGGGTAAAGCCAAAGAGTGAACATTTCTAACAAACTCTCCAAAACGATGACATGATGCTCATCTATTTTCCTTGAATTTCTGCCCTCTGCCTTCTTCAGGAATTTCTCATCCATTTATCTAACTACCTGTGGTGTTTCCTACACTCAGATCAATTGATTTTTTCACTTTGTACTCTCTTCTGGAGTATAATATCATTCACAGTCTTTGTTTCATTATCAGCTATGTGCCAAAAACTGGTTCATCTGTATCTAGAGCTTAGAAATCCTTCCTCTAGTTTCACGCTCATTCCTTCACCTACATGCTTGATATATCTTCCTGGATGGCCACAGACACAAGGTCAGCATGTCTGAAATTAACTCAGCATCTCTCTCTCTAAATTGACATTCTACCTTTATTCCTTCTTTCTGTGTATTACACCAAACACTCAAGCTGGAAACCCGAGCATCATCTATACCTTCCATTTTCCTTAACCCTCTCCCCTCACATCAACGTCCTCCCCCAATCAATTACCATATTCTGAGGATTATAATTTCTAAAATTTCCTAAAACTCTCACCACTCCTCACTAGTTCACTTCTCTAGTCTAAGTCCTTACCTTCCCTTGACTATCCCATTACACAGTCGTCTATGGGGGTCTCTGCCCACAAGATAATGACATCAAACCTATGGTCCATTCAGTCGCCATGCCCAAATATGAGTATGATTATTTAACTCCGTTAAGCTCTTCGGTATTTTCCCCTCACTTGGATGATACAATCAAAATAATTAACCCACTAGTTGAAGCTGTGCTGGCCTTATTCCTCCATATTCTGTGCTTCTTACTTTGTGCTCTGGCATCTTTCTACTTCAAGTGTGGTCCATGGAAAAGGAAGACCAGCATCAGCTGGGAGCTTGTTAGAACTGTAGAATCAAAAAGAGCCCACCCAGACCTAGAGAATCAGGATCCGCATTGAAGGGAATCCCCAGGAGACGAAAGCACGGAGATGTTTCAGAAGTTGTGTTCTAATACTGTATTTCCAAACCTAGATTCCATGGCAGCCTCTTCCAGGAGATACTAATTAATTAATTGAGCAGTCAATCCACTTTATTTATTTTTAGAAAAAAAAATCTGTTTCTACCTTAGCTCTTAAGTTTAGCAGTCAATAATAGTATTTACATCTGCTTCCATTTTGCCTTTCATGAATTTTTGTGTTGACACTTTGTTCTCTGAGAGAGGGAGTTCACTATTTAACTTTGCTTTGTTTCCCAAGAAAAACAGCCCCTTAATTGATCAGTACTTGTGATGCGGGGTCGGTGAGCCGAGGAGTCGAAAGAAAGATTTCTTAGACTCTCAAGATCTGGCAGTAGTGCTCTTTTATTTAGAGAATAGTGTGGAATAGCATGGGGACAGGACCCATGGGCAGTCAGAGCTTCTGCTGCCCCCAGTTGAGGGTTAGAGCTAAATTTAAGGCATAGGTATATGATTCATCTCTTTACAAGACAAAGGAAAGAACATGAAAAAAAAGTTAAAATGGTGTCAGTGCAGGTGGGGTCTGGTCATTGAGTGATCCCATAACTTTTAGACAAGAATCAAATCGGATTAAGTAAAGGTTAGAAAGGTTAGACGCCACCACCCTAAACCAGTTACATGAGATTGCCAGACAGCAATCAACTTAAGTTTTTGCCTTCCCCATTAAGAGCTTCTAGGGACAAGGTCATCTCTCCTCTTCTTCCTGGTACAGAGAGGGAGGCACCTTTTACAGATAGAGATTTACCTTACAAATGTAAATGTGTCCCAACAAGGGCAAGTCCCATTCCCCAGAGCCTCCTTCCCTGTCCCAGTTTATCGAAAGCAATCAGCCCAAAACAATCCTGATGCCAAAGAGACATATCCTGGGGTGGCCAATTTCAGGTCCCTACAAGGTCATCCCCCCTTCCTTCACAAACGCAAATGTCTCAAAAGGGCAAGCAAAATTCTACTCCTCGGAGCCTGCTTCTCATCTGCAGTTTTAAAAGTAACCAGCCTAAAAATCCTCATCACTTGTACTTTATCTTTAAAAGTTCTCTCCTCTCTCTCTCTAATTATATTTTCTTTTCTTTTAAAAAAGTTGAGCATAATCTTTAACCTATTTATTTTTATTAATACTGAAGTTATGAAATTCCTTGAGTTTTTTGGTTTATCTCATAGTTTTAAATGCATGATATTTCACATACTTTTTTTGCTGAGTAAGATTTGTCCCAAGCTGACATCTGTTGTCAATATTCCTCCTTTTTCCTTTTTTTTCTTTAGTGTGAGCCACCTCCACAGTATGGCCACTGACACACAAGTGGTGTAGGTCTGCACCTGGGAACCGAACCTGGGCTGTCAAAGCAGAGCACACTGAACATAACCACTAGGGGACTGGAGCAGGCCTTATTTTATATTTTTATCCAGATAGTTTAGAATTAAATTTCCCAGCATAAGCCTCATCTAGAAGTTTGACAATAAATTCATAAGGCCCACATTTCTTCTATATTTATAGATCTCTTATGCTTTGTTAAAGAAATAAGTTCAAATATTTATAACTATCTTTGTTAATGTAGGGACCTGAAATTGGCCACCCCAAGATATGTCTCTTTGGCATCAGGATTATTTGAGGCTGATTGCTTTTGATAAACTGGGACAGGGAGGGAGGCTCTGAGGAATGGAACTTGCCCTTTCTTAGGACACATTTACATTTGTAAGGTAAATCTCTATCTGTAAAGGTGCCTCCCTCTCTGCACCAGGAAGAAGAAAGGGGATGACCTTCTCTCTAGAAACTCTTAATCAATACCAAAGGCAAGGACTTAAATCTGCATTTTATTGTGCCTGTCTGGTAACCTCCTGTAACTGACTTCCCTCCCCCTCCCAACGTTGGCATTTCTTTAAGGATTAAGCATCTTTCCTTAGGCTGGGAACTGATTGCTGCACTCACCTGTGACCGCCCAGCTCCAGACAATCGACTTGCCTCCTGCTACGCCCTCTGAGACAGCAGACCACTACCTGCTGTGTCCATCAAGTGCCAACAGGGCAATCTTGTGACTATTGTGGGAGGGACATTTCAATCACATGTGAAACACCCTGTTTGGGGGTATATAACCACTCTGTGCACCCCACTTCTTCGGTGCCCTTTCTTCCTTCGGGAAGAAAGGCCCCGGGCCATGGTTCCTCATAAAGCTTTGTTTAATTTTCTCTTGCTATTCTGTCTCATGTGAATTTAATTCGTTCTCC
Source organism: Equus quagga (assembly GCF_021613505.1). Taxonomy (NCBI): domain Eukaryota; kingdom Metazoa; phylum Chordata; class Mammalia; order Perissodactyla; family Equidae; genus Equus; species Equus quagga. The sequence continues at coordinate 120,771,482 of NC_060276.1, forward strand.
AGCCAGACGAACCCACATTTGGAAAGTGGAAATGTCTTCCTCCCCTACATTAACTAATATATGCCCAAATTTTACAGTGACTTTTGGTATCTGTATTAATGAGAAATATTGTCTAGTATTTTTGGCGAGGTGAGTAATGTTCCGCTGAGGTTTGTGTTTTAGGGTTATACTAGCCACATAAAAGGAGTTGGATATGTTCTCTATTCTGTGACCAAAGTTTGTATAAGATTAGTAGTTCCATGTTAAGTATTTGGTAGAATTTACCACACAGTAGGATTATGGATTTGTCAATTTGTTCTTGTAATTATGCTTTTTTTTTTACCTATCTTGAACCTATGTCATTAGGTGCTTATAGATCTGTTACGTGTCACTGACTGTCTATGCTTAATATGCATTTTTACATGATTTTAACTGTTATTAAAATTCTTATGGCAGTTTTATCTGGTTAGAAAAAAGAAAAGTATGATTAAAAAAACAAACACAAACAAAATGGAAACCGAAAAAATAAGAATTACGGAAAATTTAAAAATAATAAAAGATTTGCTCAGAGTCAAAAATAAAAGAATGGACTCTTGTTCTGTTAATCTTATTCCACTTCCTCTATTCTGTCCACAACTGTTTTCCTGTTCATTTTCCTGGGACATTGCAGGAGAAACTTCAGCCACGCCCATATAAACTAAGAGTCTGTGAATGTCTTCTGCAACCCGAGACCCCAAACCCAAATTTAGGTGTGTCCACGTTGCACCTTTTGCCTGCCTCCCTGGCCGGCCCCACCTGCTCCTCTCCGGAGCTCTGCTCTCCTCCCTCCCTTCATTTCTCCAATCACCCCTCCCTCCTCTCCTTCCTCCCTTCCATCTCAGAGGGAAACACACACTTCCAGACCTTGTCTCCTCCACCTGCACTTTCTGTCTCATAAATGCTTTTATTACATCTCCTAATTTCATCACTCACACACTCTTGTTAGTAATTTCACCTTTTTCCTCTGCTTCCTTTTCCCAGTACAATAATATACATAAGTTCTTTCCAACTTGAAAAAGAAAAAGAAAAGTTTTGCCTAGCTCATCTAATTTCAATATTATCCCTTTTCTTAAAAAGACTGTATCAAATATGTATTACACATGGCTTTGAGAGGAGATAAAAGAAGAAAACTGAAACTCTCCAACAAACTGCATAGGTTTCTCAAGGAAATCTCCTAAATTCTATTATTCTTTTACTATTACTATTAGTCTTTATAAACAATTGCATTTCTATATCTATATTGTCAATGAGAATAATCCATAACCAATCATCTATAAATGAAAATTGGGCTGAGCTTCTTCTGAGCCAAGTGTGAGGACCATATAGCCCAGGGCCTTCCTTCCCCAAGGAAGGAAGGGCACTAAAGGAGTGGGGTGTACAGAGTGGTTATATACCTTCAAAGAGCATGTTTTACATATGATTGAAATGTCCCTTTTACAATAGTCATGAGACTGCTCTGTCGGCACAGTGATTGATGGACACAGCAGGTAGATCTGCTGTCTCAGTGGACACAGCAGGTGGCAGGTCTGTTGTCTCGAGCTGTGTGGTCACAGGTGAGCACAGCAATCAGTTCCTAACCTAGGGAGAGATGCTTATCCTTAAGGAAATGCCAGTGTAGGGGAAGTTGCACCTTTATCTTAAGGCCATTTGTTCTTGTCTTTGGGACATAGCAAATGCTTAAAGCAGATATACAGTGCATGCTCAATAGCCACGTCAGGCCCTTTTGGAAAAGCAAGGTCAGGCCGAATTAGGTTTACACCAAATGGCTTCTTCATAGTCCCCAATATATCCTATTGCTTGCCATTTATTTGTCATTATCTATATCATATCTATAACCATAACTATATCTACATCTATCTATTGCTTTCTATTCTGGGAAGTCAAATCATTCTTATTAAATGTAATTCACCTTCAAATACAAAGCAGTAAGTATTAATAACGCCATCTGGCTTCCGTCTTGTCCTGAGCATATTTCTGCATTATATTAAATGTATCCGTTTCCACGTGTGCAACCACAAATATATACTGTAAGCTCCGTGAGGGTGGGCTCCACATCATATCCGTCTTTGAATCCCCACTACTCGCAGACAATGTTTTCCCATCAATACTCATAGAGCTGCACTGAAGTACGACTGCAGCCTGGTTTTATTTTCTCTTTAGTATTTAACATCGTGGGAAGGTAATGCAACTATATTGCATCAGAATATGTACTTGATCACAGTTGGTCCTGATGGTAGACCGGGAACCCAAATAGCACAATTCCACCGTGACTATAACTCTAACGCATGGTTTCTCATCACAGCACTATTGACATTTGGGGCCAGATAATTCTCTGTGGTGGGGACTGTCCTGTGCACTGCAGCATGTTCAGCAGCATCCCCTGTCCCCACGAAGTAATGGTCAGTAGCACTCCCATCCCAGTATGATACCCAAAAATGTCCCCAGATATTGCAGTGTGTCCCCTCATGGGCAAAATAGTCCCCAGCTCAGAACCACTGATCTAGGTATTACAGTCAGAAAATGTCTTTATTTGTGATATCATATCATGGTGAGAAAATGTGATTTAGACATGAGGAAATGAACCATAAGCCGCATTGTGTGATTATACCAGACTTTCTGGTGAATGAAACCAAAACAAGAATTTAAAGACCCTACTCTGCGGGAGACCTCCAGAGAGCGTGGTCTGGTGCTTTGCAGCTTTATTTGAATGGATATGGTAGCTCTTAAAGAGCAATAAATACCCACCAGATTTCCTTCACTGCCGCGTTTTTTTACTGGGAGAATAGGAATACATAATATACCTTGATTTAAGAGTACATGTCGGCATTTTAGTAGGGCATTAAATCCTTCAAAGCTAGTATTTTTAAAGGCTTGCTGTTTCTCACATTAGCTTGGATGCAAGCCTACCTCCAGCATGAAGTGACTTGAACAATATGGTCCAATTAGAGTGACTTCAAATTTGTGCTTTTCCACCTACAGATAAATTGTGACCAGGAACAAATTTACCACCGACCCACCTAAGACATCGCTTTCTTTTTGACCAGGAAAAAAAAAAAAAGCCAATGAAGTTAAAACAAGTAGAAACACAATAGTTTTAGGTGACCGATCTGAAATATCTTCCATGACCTAAATTCGACCGTGGACAGCTGCTGTATACGTAAAGCAGTACACGCACTTCATTAACACCTGCAAGCCAACATTTTTTTTACACCGAAATAAGCTAGTTGTCTCTACTGTCTGTTAGAGCGCCATCAAGGAACACATTTGTTTCCAATTTAATCACGAATCTTTACTTTTGATAAACAGTTGCCCTCCTTTGGGAAGAAAATAACCAAAACTTCCCGATATACAATGTGTGCATGTGTGTGTGTGTTCTTGTCTTCCAATGAGCTGATGATCTGATTCTCTTGGACTCTTCCCCAAATATCATGGGTCTCTTAAGCTGTTCAATGCTCTCTCTGAACTTTCCCTGGTTTCTTCTCTGATGACCTTGTGCTCCATCCTAATGTTGCACTAAGAGCATCACAATTTCCATTACAGTTTCTGCTCTTGTCTTCTCTCCATCTGTCCATTAAGTATCTATGATTTTGTAGTGCTGCCTTTAGATGGACAGTAACCTCCCACCATGTGATACGCGACAGATGCTAAAATAGCAAATACCCTGGCATGTTTTCCACGCCCTTCCAAGTCTTGAGTTTGCCAGTCTTGCTCCACTATTTCCTGATGCTTGTTAGGTGAACTGGTAATAGCATAGACACAGAGGTAGTGGTTGAAACCAGATGGTCTGTATTTAATCACTCTTCTCCCCACAATGATGGAACTAACATCCTCCAAGGCCACATGTCTGACCCCTAGTAATTTTGGTTGGCTCTAAGACCAAGTTAGGTACACTCATGGGGTAAATATGGCCAAGTTGTATCTTCTGCCAGGGATCTCAGATGAGTTGACCTGGCAATGGATTCCTCTGGGACTGAAAGGGAATCTCTCATCCAAAGGTTTCTGGGACCCTAACAGAGAGAGAAAGCCAAATGGAAAGCTACAGCCATTGGCAGCCTTGGCAGGGACATGAATTCAAGAAACAGAGTCAGAAAAGTGAGGAAGGAATCCAGCATTGACAAGTCCATGGGGCTAGCTTCGATGAGGGTTGGCCACTGAAATGCAGGATGCCCAGTTACACTGAAATTTCAGATACACCACAATTGATTTTTTTTTTTTTTAGTATTTTTTTAGTTCCATGCAATATTGGAACATGTCTATACTTAAAATAATTTTTTCATTGTTCATCTGAAATTCATATTTTAACTGGGCATCCCATTTTGCTGTTTTGTTTTCTTTTTAAATATTCAGGCAAGATACTGATAATGGAGTTTGTTGCCTGTGCCTGGCTCTGAAGAACCTGGAGGTCAGAGGTTTGTGTCCAGTTGGTGGTCTCAGGGATGAGTAAACAGGTAAGTCATCAGGGTTCCCATGAAGGAATAGGAGATGCAGTTATTGACAAAACAGGAAGGCAAGGGAAGTTTCTGAGGACCCGCCACAAATCGTCCACACAAGCGGCTGCCCACATGTGGGGCTGGCTGGTCCTTCGTTCTCAAAGACAGAAGCAACATAGAGCCAACTTATGAGCCATTAACTCATATCCGTTTTAGGAGGAACATTTTAGTGATCCCATTAACTGCACTTGGCTTCATAAAGTTACATCACACCTGATAGAAGAATCTGGCAAATTCTGGAAAAGGCTCCGACACAAAAGGATCAGCCACAGAAGCCATATGTGCTGGCCAGAAGTTCTGTGATTAATCTCCCTGTTGAATTAAGGTGTCCCCTTTCCACTGACTTAACCTCAAACCAATACTGTGGTTTCAACGTATTAACCTTGACTCATATTAAGCAAACCTGGAGATCTCTGCCTATGGGGTTCTGCTTCACATACACTTCTCTTCAATACAAACAAAAAATATTTATGATGTAGTCACAGTGCGGCATCAGACACACAGAGTTTTGAATTACATGACATTTGCCACATGTGATCTATTTTTAAAATAAAGCCCCATTTAGGCTAAAAAAAAAAACACTAGATACTCATTGTTCAACAGAATTGCCGGGTTATCTATCAAGACAAGCAAATCTAATTCCTTCTTCTTACGTTAAACTACATATTGCTGGCATGAGAAATATATGCATACCAATTTTAGGAGCAAGACATTTCTCTTTGAGTATCTATTAACACAATTTACATTCAAGATTAATTTTAAAAATATGCATCTTTACATACTTAAAACAACATATTTTAATTTGGAATGAAAACTACGTAGGGAAAGAGCTTTAGAAATATGTCTTTTTTATGGCTTTCAACATGCGTCATAATTTGGACTAATGTAGGTTAAAAGATTATATTTTACTTTGCAGCTTGTAAACATTCATGGAGAATCTTGGGAATGTCCCTTATAATAAATATTAAAACTGTATTCTCTCTTACTTTACAAAAGCACAGCGTGGCCAACACCATTTGATCTGGATATCCCTTAAGAATGCATTCATAGTAGGAAAAATATCTCTTTTTAGATTTCAGAGAACAAAAATCAGTGGTAAAACTTATCTTCACACTGTAGCCTTTTGTTTTTAGCACATTTTCATATTTTTCCCAATGGTTTTACTCCCAGCATGAACTGCTCGTCTTCCTTGTATCATTATGAAATTCAATACAATGCAAGTGTTCTAGTCTAAAATACTCCTACTTTTATTTCATTCATTAAATTATTTTCATTACCTTCCAATAAAATCCTCTCTACCATTACATCATTCAGGTATCATTGGATTCAAAAATGATAGCGTTCCAAATGGAAGTGGCAGCATCAGAAAAAAGTAAATGCTCTACGTTGCAGAGCACGTGTGGACCATTTGAAGCCACCAGGGATGCAGGCATCTCCAGGAACGTTCCCTGACCTGGTTTTCTCTAACCGTCAGCCCCACCTTCTCAGACTCCATTTTTTCATGTGGTGCAGGATCAGACCACTAGAACCAGCCCTGGTTTACAACCTCTTAACCGGCATCTTAAAACAAACCAGTACACAACACTCACCAAAGCTTTCATGGGAGCATTTTTTCTTTTTTGAGGAAGATCGGCCCTGAGCTAACATCCATGCCCATCCTACTCTACTTTTTATACGTGGGACGCCTGCCACAGCATGGCTTGATAAGCAGTGCATAGGTTCGTGCCTGGGATCTGAAACTTCGAACCCTGGGCCGCCAAAGTGGACCACGCCAACCTAACCCCTGTGCCCCCAGGCAGGCCCCATGAGTGCATTTTTTAACGGCCAGCTGTGGGGTCAGCATCAGGGTGGGACACTCCTAAGATTACATCTTAAACTTTTCCACACTTAAAGAGGTAAAGTTTGATGCCTTGGTAGTGTTAGCTGCTCCTTTCTTTATTTTCCTTTTTTTCACATTTATTTAGAACCCTAATTTAATATTTAAAAATATCAATGCTTGACTTTTGGAAGTGTTATTAGAATTTTTGCTTAATTAGAATTTCTTTAAAGACTTGAAAGAATCTTATCTTTTCAATATAATAAAATAAAAGAAACACTAAGATGGGCAAATTTGATCGTGTAGGTTGCTAAAGCAAAATATTGAAATTAATTAAGTTGTTTAATCAATGTGGAGATTTTTTCAGGGGTGTTTCTTCTATTGTCGGTTTTCATTCATCTCTACTGCATTATACGGCAAATTTTTTCTGAGGCTGAAAAATTTTTAAAAATTTGTTTAGGTCCATTGATTAAAAGCTACAAATACAAATGCATAGCTCTTCCTTTGATTTTATGGTCAACCATACCAATCACCCATTTGTGCAAGTGACATTAGATGGTTAAAATAATGCATATACTCTTGGAATTCCTAAGAAGCAATGCAAGTTAGTTTGTGACTTGATCACAAACTAGACTCTAATCACAGTGTGTCCTAGGGGGAGGGAGATCCATGTGGGTTGGAGAAATCAGAGGAGGCAGATGTTGAGGGGGCATTTTGAAAGACAGACAGGATTTAAATAAGGGTGAGGAAGGGGCAAAGTCGTTACAGTTGGAGAGAGGAGAGTTGTTTCCAATCAAGAACAGGCCACGTGTAAGAATGGACTAGAGCGAAGGGATGATGCTGAGGCTGGAGGATAATGTGGTAAGTACAGATACATACCGTGGGGCCAGATTACAGAAAACTTATGATGCTTTACTCACAATGGCCACAAGACTACTCCTCAATTATTTATGTTTAAAACAATTTATATTTATAATATAATGAATATTTTATGAATTATTGTTATGTATTATAATACTTATCATATATTAATATGAATATTTATAATAATTTATATTCTTAGTGATGCTTGCCTTTTTGTGTATGTCTTATCCCCTTAAGGAAATTTTAGACTTGTGTATAGGAAAGCTTTAGGTCACTCACAAAATTAGTGCAGAATACTTACTAAAAGCTTCTTAAGTTTTTTAATAGATCAGTGGGGACAGAGACGAAATCATCGTCACCATCATCATCGTCATCATCATTACCCTCATCATCACCTCACCATCACCACTGTCGTCATCATCACCACCATGATCACCATCACCATCTTCACAGATGAGGGTGACCTGTTGTGTAGAAGGGAAACAGGAGAGAACGTGTAGTTGAGGCTAAGAATGAAATGATTGAGTAGGTAAGTTAAATTCAGTAGAATTTAACCTAGTTTCTGGTTAAAGGTAAAAGCATTCTACTTCATCTTCCCTTTAGCAATGAGCATTTATTGAATATTTTCCAAGTACAAAGTCTGGCAGAATGGAAGTTGATTCCAAAAAAAAAAAAGATGACACAGGTCTTTGTCCTTAAAGAGTTTACAGAATCCAGTGCACATATTTCTGTATATATTTTATGCATTATTCTCTAAGTACAGAATACTCAAACTTTTCATCTGCTTTAAAACTTCCAAGAAATAGTCTGTCAAATGCTGCCTTTTAATTTTGTGGCTGTTCTGGCTGATGTATCAGGAGAAGCTCCCCATTGCCAGCACAGTCTCATGTCGCTGCCAACAAATGACTCTTCACGCTGAGTAATTAGATTAGGACCAACAGGCTGGAAGATCAAGGCCACCAGATTCCTGGGGCAGAAGAGTACATTTTATTTTTACCAACTGAAGATTTTCTGGCAGAAATAACCTGGGAGAAACTGCTACAGATGAGAGCTACATCAAACCCATAAAATACAATTAGAACTTTCCATCCTTTCCCCAGGGGGCATTCTAAAGGAGCACTGAGAACTTCAAGTAAGCATTCTCTCCAAGTAATGGATTAATTCAGCGAATATCAGTATTTAACACTGTCTGCCTTTTGTAGATGAAATGAGATGGAAAGTATGTAATTAACAATAAATGAGGACAATGTGGACATCACAACCAGATTGTTCTGGATTTTGCAGTTTCCCCTAAAGATATACAGGCAAGACAATGTTGAATAATCTTCTAGTGCAAAATCCCATGTTGCTCCAAACACCTGAGATCTTCCTGGAGATATTTGTAAATTCAGAAGGAATTAAGTGAGAAGAGCAAGAAGTGTTCCTCAAACAAGAGCAATCTTTGTTGCCCAGCTAGGGTTGCCAGATAAGATATCGTATGGGGCATACTTATGCTAAAGAATTATTCATTCTTTATCTGAAATTCAAATTTAACTGGGTGCCCTGTATTTTTATTCGATAAACCTGGCACTCCTGTCTCCATTGGGACACTTAGCCATGTCTGGAGACATTTTTGGTTGTCAAGACTCAAGGTGGGAGGTGCTACTGGCATCAAATGAGAAGAGGTAAAGGATGCTGTTAATGATCTCACAACACACAGGGCAGCCCCTACCCCCGGAGAGAATGATACAGTCCCAAATTGTCAGGAGTGCCTGTGTTGCAAGACCATAATCTTTCGCGTTCTCCATGCCATAGGAGGGGTTGAAATGAATAATTCAAAGTCCAAACTCCCTTTTCCTATTTTAGGTGCTAAAACTAACCCAGCAGCATATCAATATGACTTGTTATTTTCCTCCCAAAGCACTCAAAATACTTTCCAGTAACAAATAAAAAAAATAATAATTTGTAGCCAAAATGTATATAGTGCCCACTTTTTGGAAAATTGGCCTACTCAAATAGAAAGTTCACACACTTGTCTCAAGAAACCAAAGCTTGTCTGGAGAGGATATTTGCATAACACGCATTTACATAAGAACACCCACTGCAATCAATACAAGCCAGATAGAAAACATAATTGCTGAGTGGTCAGGGCCAATCAAATGACACACAAATGCCTTACACATCAGAAATATAGCTCACCTTATCAAATATGATCATGGAGTTATCTTGTCTGATCCTAACACTTCCAAGCATCCAGGAGAATGAGCAAAGAATGGAGGGATTCTGCTTCAAGTCTGTTTTCATGATAAGAAATAACAGCTAATATTTTCCAGCCATCTTCCTCAAGTTCAAATACTTTCACACTATTGGCGAACACAGACCTCTTCTTTCTAGAGAAAATAGAGAATGATTTGCATGAAGAAGGAGAATTCTGGTGATCATCTCAAACCTCCATCTGCAATTTCAGAGCTGTATTTCTTTTTTTTTGAGGAAGATTAGCCCTGAGCTAACTACTGCCAGTCCTCCTCGTTTTGCTGAGGAAGCCTGGCCCTGAGCTAACATCCGTGCCCATCTTCCTCTACTTCATCCGTGGGACGCCTACCACAGCATGGCGTGCCAAGCAGTGCCATGTCCGTACCCAGGATCAGAACCGGCATACCCCGGGCCGCCAGAAGCGGAACGTGCGCACTTAACAGCTGCACCACTGGGCCGGCCCAGAGCTATATTTCTAATCTCCTCACTTTTCTTTCACCACCTAGAGGGCATCCTAATTTGGGTGCATCCACCATCTTTAACTCATCATGTCCAAAATGCATCATCTACCCCTCTTTGCCAGCACTCCACTGGGGATAGCTGCTATCCCGGTGTTCCTTGCCTCAACTTGTGTCACCACCATTCGCTTTCCAAGCCAAAAGTATCTAAGAATCATACCTGATTCTGCTCTCTTCCCTCCGCCAAGATCCTACGAGTCAGCATATCTTGTCAATTCTAGTTGGTAAATCCCTCTTGAACTTGTCTGTTTCTAGCTGTCCCTCTCTCCTACACCACACCAGTACCCTACCTCCATTAGCATAACAGTAATGTTGTAAAGTTCAGAGGAAACAAGGTGGTTCCAAAAAAGAGCACTCAGTATCTTCTCATTGCCGCCATCTTGCTTCCCTTCCAAACCAGTTGACGCAATGTTTCCAGAGTTATCCTTCTAAAAGAGAAAATTGATCACATCATTTCCAGGTTAAAAATCTCCACATCACTTTCTGTATGAATTCTAAACACTTTTCCATGTCTCCTGGGTCCTTTAATGCCTTTCCACCTGCTGCCCTCATGTCATCATTCTCCTGCTCCCTCTCTCCCATCTTCTCCCACGTTAAGCATCAGCTGGGTAGGACCCAATTTTGCTCTTAAAATATGTTGTGCTTTCTCTCATAGAGGAATGTTTCTGATTGTTTAATAATAGGTTGACCTCTCCTTCTCCACTCAACCTCTACTCAAGGCTATCCTCAACCTTCCTCAGACTGCTCAGCCATCCCTCGGTTTGGGAAATCTTCCGTGACTCACCAGACTAGATCAGATGCCCTGTCCCATCAGTGCACTGGGTATAATACAAGGATTGAACCCTCGTTATTTCTCTGGACTGTAGGATATCCAACAACAAAGACTGTCCCTCTCATAGACACTCAGCTCACTTGCCGAAGTTCAACTCTGTCAGAAGGCTAGATGTAGACTTCTCTCAGTAATGAGCACGTGCTTCAAGTCCTCTCAGTAATGACAGAATAAATAAAAGCAAAATTACTTCTACCCGTACGGCTACATGGGGAATATTGAATGATACCATCATAAATGGCAGATCTGTCCCATTCTAAACACAGTCCTGGGATTGTTTCATCTGAAATACTGTCTGTATTGACCCTTGTGACATTCTTCACATTGACAAAAATGATCTAGAATCTACAAGGGTAAAAAAAAATCAGATGAAACTTTCTGTACTATTATTCTCACCCATAATTTGAAGTGAGTAAGGATATGGTAAATGGAGAAAATACCCTAGGATTCATTTGTAGTATGACAAAAACATGAGGGAAAGATTAACTACATCAGACAGATTTCATGTGACTTCATTCTGACAATAAAGTTGCCCACTTATGCCTTCAAAAATCTCACATAAAATGGAAAATGTTTAACTCTTCTGTTCAATTAATCAATCAACAAGCATCAACTCATTTAATACAATTGACTTTGCCATATTGCCTGGTAACTCCTCTGGGTATATACTTTGCTAGGTACTTTGAGAAATATCAACTTATATGACAAAACTTCCTATCAGGGAGCATACAATGTAATCAGGGTTTCTCAGGCTCAGCACGAGTGACATTTTGAACCCTATGATTCTTTGCCGTGGGTACTGTCTTGTGCATTGTAGGATATTTAGCTGTACCCCAGGCCTCTACTAACTAGATGACAGTAGCACCACCTTCCCAGTTGTGAAAACCAAAAATGTCTCCCGACATTGCCAAATGTCCCCAAGGAGACAAAAATTACTCCCAGGTGTTGAAACAGGGCAATAAAATCTAGTTAAATTCAACTAATTTTTTTTCTGACATGTTTCAGGCCATTTGCCAAACACTGAAAATTAGAATGAATAAGTTAATGAATAAACAAACAAACAAATAAATAATTTCTACTGGAAACTAAGTCTAAGAGGAAGGTGATCATGTATACACACAATGAGAATGTGATAGGTGTATTCATAGAAATACTTCAAGTACAGAGACAAGAAATATTTGCACAGAAATTGATGAAGAGATGTAAAAAAGAACTTTCCAGAGGTGGTGACACATATTCAAGGTTTTGTTGGATGAATAGGAGTTTATCTGGCAACATGGTAGGGCATAGGTGTTGCTCCAAGCAGTGTAAACAAGTTATCTATGAACAAGTGATCAGACAGACAAAATACACTGAGAGCATAGTGAGAATAAAACATTTGAAAATTTTGAATGACAGCATTTGACATATTATCATTTAATACAAAAGGCATGAGAACCTAACCCATTTAAATTCACATTTAAATTCAAAATCAGAGTCTTCAGTTGCATGCGTATTTTGGATGGTTTCACAAGAATGTGGGAACCACTGACCACTAGTGGTCAGTTTACAGTTAAGAGTATTTCTGAGCACCCATTTGATGCAAAATATTGGCTGAGGGGCATAAAAACATTAGCCAAAGTTCTGCTTCTCTGGGGCCAGTCACCTTTAGCAATTCTCAGGCTCTGGACCATGGACCACCTGCTTCACAATCCCCCGGGGGCTGTCTGTTGAGCACGCACATCCCTGGGCTCTACTCAAACTGATGGAACCGGTGTACCTGGAAATTAGCCCACGAAATTGCATGTTAAAGGCTTCACTGAGTTAATTCTTACATCGGGCAAAGTCTGTGAACTACTAGTCTGCTCTAATATTCATAGTAACCTGCAATTTAAATACACACAATTGCAACTCAAATAAGTTACTCTACAGTGGAAATAAGTATAAAGACAAAATAAGGGACATATCTCATCATGGGTTTCGAAAGCATGAGGGTAGAGCAGATTTTATATGAGAAGAATGAGAAGACATTATTTAAGTAGGTAAAAAACAAGAGAAGGTGAGTAAATTAATAAAAATCTTGAAATCAAGGTTCTATCAATTGTGAAATCTTCTCTTACCTCTCATATATTCTCTTAGTGAATAAATGAGATGAGAATCAAGTGGAGAATGAAGGTTTTAGACATGGAATATGTATATAATTAAAAATGCAAGAAAACACACAGGCAATATATATTTCTGTAACTTTTCTTTCCTTGAGACTGTTGGAAATATCGTGAACGGTTGTGGGAGCTTTCAGGAACATCTTTTCTTCTTGAGAGGAAGCATATTATGAAACGACTAAAACTCTGTGCATTAATTGTGAGGCTCGAACGCTGCTGAGAGCCATGAGTCCTTGGTGAATTCAACAGGGTTGCTTTCAGAGACAGAAATTAATTGCTTGTGACAAACTCGAAGTAACAGGCGAAGGTGTAGGAGAGAGACAATGGAATGGCCTCAAGGAAAAGAAACTGCAAGAAATAAATGGCATTCTATTAAAGAGTCAAGAGAGTGTGTGCACGTAGAGTTTTCTAGATGGTTTTCATGCTAGCAGATGCTGTTGTTCCCCACACAGATGGTCTTTGCAGGGATGCTGTGTTGGCTGCTGTGGTTCAGACCTGCCCTCTTTTGCACAGTCATCCTTTGTTTCCACATCACCTGGAATGCCTGGCAGTTCATCGTTCCTCACACACCCAGAGGCAACTCCTAGCCAATGCCTAACTGATGCTGGGGTGTCCCAGCTCGGTTCCATTTCCTCTGGGTGACAAATAACCTCCGTGGCAACTTCTACACCAGAGCACTCGGGATGGGTCTGAGAGGATCCCTGGCTTCCCCACCTCTCCTTTCCTGCTTCCCTTGATCTCTTATGGGTTCCTCCTGAGAGCGCCTCTTCAATCCATCCCTGCACAAGGATACCAAACCCGGATTCTACACCAGAGAACCAAATTTTAGATGTGTGCAATTTGCACACTTTTTCCAAACAATAGATGTGTGCTATTTGCACAATATTTAGGATCACGATATTTTAAATTTTAGTTGTGTAGAATGTTTAAAGAAATGCCAAGTACTTTAAAACAAAGGTATTTTCTTACAAATTAACAGATCCTGAGTAACACATATTGTAGCACTATTATTTGCTAATACATTGAAACCAAAGTCTTTTCTTGAAGCTTTTTAACATTGCTGTGTTCCACACAGAACTGCTCTACTGACTAAAGAGAAGTTCCCTAATCTGAATGGAAATCCTGAATCAAGCCTGAGAGTTCAAGGTACAGGTTGACTGTGTCTATAACCAGAGTAGGGAACTGCCAAGTAGAGGTGATAATAGAATCGTCAGAACAAAATTTCAATGACCTGCCACAGTGGCAGAAATTTTAGGCAGCAATTGATATTTACCAACTTAAGTACTGACATTTGCTGTTACTAGAATGTGTATCCAAGACTCCCTTCCAGTAGGGAGTGTGTCTGAGAAGGAATGGGACCCAGCACAGGTGTGTTTGATGGTTTGGAGGATGGAGAGAAAGCTCTGTACTCACAGTTCTCCATCCTGGCTTCGCTTTGCAATTACATGGGGAGTTGTGAAAGAGAAAGCAATGCCCAGGATTATTGCAGACTGACAGAATCAATCCTTAGGGAAAACTACCCCCAAAGAAGTAGTTTGGGGGTAGATCCTAAGGTACGTCATAGCTAACATTTCCATCGGTTTGCTAGATGATGCTGGTACTTGTATCTGTGAAGGGCACATGGATATCAAGTTTCTGGCTGGGAGGAGCAGAAAGTCTGGACTTAAGCAACGTATTGTGAAGGGGTTCTGGACTGTTTCAGAGCCATAGAAAGGAGCTCACCAGGAAAGAAAAGCTGAGTAGCTACTGTGGTGGTCATACACAGGACTCGGAGACTAGAGGGTCATGTGGCCAGAAGTTAGATGTCAGAAGAGCAGGGATTTTAGAAGAGGCTAAAAGAGTAATGATGAGGGAAAAGCAAATTCAAGGAGAATGTAGAGCTGAGTTCCTGAGCCAGGGATTGTGTTTGTGAAAGAATAAATGGAATCTGTCTGAGGAAGAGCAAGAACAATAATTCTTCTGAGATGAAGAAGTTCCAATAGAGAATCACATGGATGGAGATGTTTACAGCATGTTTAAGAGAAAGGAGGATTTTGTTGATTTGCAGGGGTGTTTAACGAAAAGGATGGGTCACATCGGTGAAAGAAGTTTCCCTCTTTAACTCTGCTAACAGTTCTTGGCCTGAAGTCTATTTTGTCTGATGTTAATATAACTTCTCCACTTTCCTACGATTAATATTTGCATCATAGATTCTTTCTTATGGTTTTCTTTGAACCTCTTCAGAGATTATACTTAAGTTGCACTTCTTATAGAAAGAACATTGGCTCTTCATGTTTTGTGTGTCTTATCTGACAATCTCGGTATTTGAATGGAAGCTTAGCTAATTTACAGTAATGCCATCATGAGTGCTTCCACCTTACTATATGCTTTCTATTCATTCTATCTTTTCTCCCACCCCCTGGCGCCTGCCTTCTTTTGGATGAATTGAGTATTCTAGTTTTCCATTTTATCTGCCTATTTGCTTACCAGTTATACTTTTTGTTGTATTCATTTCAGTGATTTCTCTAGGCTCCACTCTCATGATCTCATCTAACTCTAATCCCCTCCCAGAGGCTGCGCCTCCCGACACAAACATTCAGTCGATAGCAGTGTAGCATTGGCATAAAGAGAGACATATAGGAGCTGGCCCCATGGCCGAGTGGTTAAGTTGGCACGCTCCATTTCGGGAGCCCGGGGTTTCGCTGGTTCGGATCCTGGGCATGGACATGGCACTGCTCATCAGGCCATGCTGAAGCGGCATCCCACATAGCACAACTGAAGGACCCACAACTAAAAAGAATATACAACTATGTACCAGAGGGCTTTGGGGAGAAAAAGGAAAAGTAAAATCTTTTTTTAAAAAAGAAGAGAGAGACATATAGATCCTCTGAAAAAAATAGAGTCCAGAAATATACCCACATATATACAGCCAATTAATTTTCTATAGTTACCAAGGTTATCCAATGGAGGAAAAAAATAGACTTTTCAGTAAATCTTATCTAGGTGTGCTAAAACATCTAGATATACACATAAATCTAGACTCTCAACTCACACCACACATTCTCAAAGGAAATGTTTCAAAGAATACCTGTGAAAGCTGATGTGGAAAATGTGGTTCAACCAGAGGTAAATCAGCAGGCTGCCGAGCAGCACTGAGTATCCAGGTGGGATTAGAGAGTGTGAAATCAGGCGAAAAGTTTTACCCACTGTTCTCATTAACATTTTGCTTCCATTTTCTCCAAAATGATAAACGGAAAAGTAATGGTGGGGTTTAGTGAAGGCTCAGGGTCAGGCAGGAGTTCCCCGTAGAATGACATGGCTCTAAAGTGCTTGGTGAAGCAGCTGAGGACAGTCTGTAGAAGACCTGCGTCAGAAAAGCCAACACTGCAGAGACATGGGCTTGCATCTCAAGGAGGGCTTGATGGAGATGGGGTGGCTTGATCATGGCTTTGGAAGGTTAATGAGCTAGGTATAGAATGGACGGGGCCTTGGATACCAACCACTGGTGGTGACATGAGCAGCAGGTGTTCAACTTTGCTACTATACATGAGAATATTCATTTTTTTATGGCTGTATAACAAATTGCCACAAAGGTAGAGGTTTGAAACAACACAAATTTATTATCCCACAGTTTCTCTTGGTCAGGAGTCCAGCTACAGCTTATCTGGGTGCTCGGCAAGGCTGCAATCAAGAAGTCAGTCAAGGATGATTTCTCATCTGGCAGCTCAACTAGGGAAGGGGCCACTTCCAAACTTGATAGAATTCATTTCTGTGAGAACGTAGGACACATGGCAGTTCACCTTCAAAGCCAGCGAGGAGAACAAGACTCTAGAGAGTTTGCTGGTAAGATGGAGTCTTAAATAATATAATATAATCATGAGAGTGACATCTCATCACCTTTGCCACATTCCCATGGCAAAGAAGTGGCTACAAGAAAGGAATGCATTCTACTCTCATTTAAAGGGAGAGGATTCTACAAAGGTACAAACACCAGGAGGTAGAGAACATAGCGCCACCGTAAAGTCTGTTCACCATAATGATCAGAGAGTTTAACATTTAATGCTTTAGAAAGCTACCACGTGTCCACCAAAGTTCGCTCCAGTGGAGCAAGTCATTGTGATTCCATAGACTTCTCCTGAGAATCTTCTCCCACCCTTGAGGTGCAGCTTTTGAAAGATTGAAGACTGCCTTGGTTTACAATCCTGAAGGCTGGCCCCGTGGTCGAGTAGTTAAAGTTCCGCACACTCCACTTTGGCGGCCCGGGTTTTGCGGGTTTGGATCCCAGGTGGGATCTACTCCACTTATCAGCCAAGCTGTGGATGCATCCCACGTACAAAGTAGAGGAAGACTGACACAGATGTTAGCTCAGAGCTAATCATCCTCAAGCAAAAAAAGAGGAAGATTGGCAACTGATGTTAGCTCAGGGCGAATCTTCCTCACAATAAGTAAATAAATAGATAAAATCCTAGTAGGGCTTTTCATCCCAGGCTACAGTTTTAGAAGGCATCTGTGTGGCTAAGACTTGTTCAAATGAGATTTTTGGCAATCTGAGCTTACATAATTATTTTCACATCCTATCGCCCTACTGGGTTCTTTGTGCTCCGAGAATATTCATGAAATCAACAGACTCCAAGACTCTTGTTTTTAGACTCTGAGGCTGCTGAATTCGTTCCCTTTGTACATAGGAAAGCTCCAGAAAGTACGACTTTAACGCTTGGTGAAAAGCTTGCTTTTGGTAGTACTGCTTGCTGTTTAATCACTATTGAGCTATGTGGCTTTGTTTTATCATGTAAATTTCCTCAAGATGTGAATAGAGGAAAGCTGTGCTAAAGTATCATTATTGGATCTATCATTATTGGAGCAGATGGTAATAAATAACAACAAAACACAAATATTTGTTCTTGTGTCTAGTCCAACTGAGCCCAAGGAGACCAGGGCCTGTAAAACAGAAGGAAAACAGTCTCCTAAGTCAGTCCTCTGTTATCCAATTCTGTTTGGTAGAGGAGCTACAAAGGCAGAGATGGTAGGTTCAATTCCACTCGATTCCATTCCATATTGTTCCTAACAGTCTGCTTCCCCTTTTATTCTGTAAGCAAATGCTCAGCAAACTGCCATCTTACTTGTATACATGTAATTTACTTGCTTTCCTTTCTTAAAGAAAAAAAGAAGAAGAGAATCTTGACTTGTCCTTGAAGGTAAACTCCCTCCTCGTTCCTCCTCTCCAGTGAGCCACCCGTCCGCCGATGTCCTCATTAATGTGTCATCCTGCAGAGGAAGAAAACAACATCTCCATTTTTGAGGCAAGGTAAACCCATCATGTTGTCATCCTAGGTAATCTCCCCATAATTTGATATCCCAATCAGCTCCAATCTTGGTATTTTATGGCCCATATGTGCCCGTTCTGCCGCAGCGACTCTGATTTAATACTGCAGCAACTGCTCCACAACTCAAGAAAAACGACTTCACCCTAAAGAAAAATAGAATGCAGTCAAAACCGATCTGCCATGACCCGTTAAGGGAATGCACAGTGAAAACACTCATTTGTTGAATGTGTAGAGTCAAAGGTTGCTTTTCAGGCCCCTGTCCGTTTCCAAGAGGTCTGACTCTAACCCAACTCCAGTCTTCCTTCTCTCTAGCTGTCTTTCAAAAATAGGAAGAATGTAATATTCTGACTTTGAAGCATGCTTCTAAAAACTAATGAGGATGAGAAAAACCAAGTTAGCAACAGCACTTTGGTTTTACGATCTTCTGACATCTTAACCCAATTGACTAACCGAGGCCAAGGAGATAATTAGTTGAGCACGAGGTCAGTCACTTCTGTGGAAGGAAAAAACAGAACCCTGTGGGACCTGGATGCGGATATAATTCCTATAATTTATTCACTCCAATTAACCATTACCCATATGTCTTTTGCATGGTAAATGAGACCTTGAATTCACTCTAGGAGAAATAAGGAAAGAGGGAAGGTCAGTAATAGATTATCTTATCACTCACACAGCCACTGGCATTTCCTGGGAACACAGGTAGCATCTTTTCATTTGTTATTAGTGTCTGATTGAAACATAGCCTTAGGAAATAGTCTTCTGTTCATTAGGTAAATGGAACAGAGCATGGATTCTATTAAATATTTTTTTCTTCAAGTTTCTACCCCATGATCCACCAGGAATTATACTTTTATGTCATTACTATTGACTCACAATGAAATGATTGTTGTCCAAAATGTTCACTTGGGCAAGATGGAAGACCCTTAGACATGTAGACCAGCAAGAGCCCTTAGAGAAAATCTGGTAACGTTGTCAAGCTTCCGTGTCATTAAGGTGTGCCTTCAGCTCTGAGTGTGTTTGTAGCTGACACAAAAAAGGAACACGTGGAACCAACCAGTAAAAGGCAGTTGGAAAAAAATTGACTTACCAGCAAAGGGCAGTTGGAAAAAAATTGACTTAATGAGAAAAGTATGGTCAGGTCTAATGTTTCAGCCATTGAAGGTAGCTTTCACTAGGCTGTGATGTCCATGTGTTGTCCATGGGTCTTCCATCCAGGGACTCATGAAGGAGTCTCAGGGAACCCAAGGTTGCAGCAGGGCACAGTTAAGAGAACCTCCATGCAAAATACCAAAGGGGTCATCTTCATTAACAATTTATAAATCTCACATGTTTCTACTGAGCCACTACAGTGCTCATACTGGTAAAGCGTAGCTCAGAAGAGATAGTGACTCACATAAGTTCTGCATGGACTACAGTATTGTTTTGGCAAATGAGGCTTTTGAAAAACTCAGTAAAATTTGGTCTCATCCAAAGATGCATGTGCTAAGGTAGTCCCTAGCTGTGACAGGGACCAGAGACAGCCAGCTTGCATGCAATTTCTGAAAGCAATGGCACCCACACACAACTTTGCATGTAGAGTAGTCATGGGCTGCTCACAAAGGACTGGTGCATGAGCAACCTTGAAACATCTCCTTTGATCTTCAGTGGAAGTGTAAGAAATTTTGGACATTTGTAGAATTGCTTCAAACCAACTATGGAACATAACTAAAGAAATGTAGTTTATCCTTGATAGTGGGAATCCATTTTAACATCATATTGGTGGAGCCTGGGAAACCCAAGAGCTATGATTTGGAAGAACTCTTTCCTCCAGCAACACAGTTTCCCTGGTGGTAGACAGGGAACAAGGAATCAGGCCCTTGATTTACAGACACACCTTGTTACCTTGTCTTAGTGCACTAATGAGGGTTTTGGATACGTATTGGGTAATCTTGCATCTGTAGGATTGCAAATGCTCTGCTCTATCTAAGTGATCTGGCTCTGTAGTGAGACAGGTTAGAATTCAAGCTTCCACTTGAAGCCCATCACCACTATCAGGCACTAGACACTAACATTTACATAGTTTAGGTAGTGTTCGTAATTCATGCTCCACCCATTGGCATCAAGAAAATCCTCAGGAACAAATTCTGGGAACAACTGACAGTAGGAGAGACTCTGAAACCAAGGACATTGCAACTTTAGTTACAACCTGGCCAACATATGCGATGCTCCTATAATTGCATAAATTGTGTCTGCGGATTCCACTACCTCTATATAACAAAATAATATGGTTTGTCCTCCATTATAATCCAGTTGGGTTTCAGCTACAGAATAACTCTGATAACTTAATTCATCAAGTGAAAGCAAGGCCACAGTTGGTGCAGATTTAAAAGACCTTTTTTATTATTCATAACACAAAATGCACTATTTAAAGGGGAAAAAAACCTATATACTGAGTAGAAGATTCATTTGAGGCAAACTAAATAAGGCTGGCATTGCAGAATTGCAGTAAGTTAACATATCGATGCTGACCTCTCGCATTCTGCACTAACTCTTTGGTGCAATAAACAGTGACAATCACACTTGATAAACTCTACATATCCTTTATCCGGCACATCAAAAATAGGATTTGTTCATGGTGCTAGGATGCTGCATAAAATCAAATAAATAAGATCCTAACACACCAGAGATAAGGACCTGCGATTTGATAGATAGTTCACATGAAGAAATGGAATCGCATTTCATTACCTGGGAATACATGCTAAATGAAACAGAAAGGTGTTGCCACTTGGATTTTTTTTTCACTCAATTTTTTTCAATCGAGGTTTTCCTGAGGGAACTTGTTCCGAGTCCTGTCAAGTGTGGGGAAAGGAATGTAAGAGGTTACTTCAGTTTGCTATTTCCTAGTAACATTTTGTATAGTCTCCCTAACTGGTTGATAGGATCCTGAGAAGAAACTCACATGGAAATCGAGAGGAACACGTTACTCATCATCTATGATGTGCTTGTGGTTTTGCATATTTCATATAATTTAGACTTCTTAACGACCCTATTGTGGTTAAGCATCACCATTTGACCAGAAATCCATCGAGAAAAGCCATGCAGAGGACATTTGTGGCAGACACCCCCTATGGTGACCCCCAAGGACTCAAGTCTTTGTACTTTCTTCTCCTCTTTAGTGCAGGTAGAACCTGTGGCTTGCTTCTAGCCAAAGAATATGGCAAAAGTGATAAGATATTACCTATATGATTAAGTTATGTTATATGGGACTCTGTCTTCAGTCTGAGTGAGAGATTCTCCTACTGGTTTTGAAGAAGTGAGCTACCATATTGTTATGACTTAACTGAGTGAGAGAGTCTTCTACCACATCTGAAGAAGTGAGAACTGCATATGGAGAGACCTATATGACCCAGAACTGAAGGGGGCCTCCAGGAGCCAAGAGCAGACCCAAGGAAAGCCAGCAAGAAAATGTGGATCTCAGTCCTACAACCTCAGTAAACTGAATTTTGCCAACAACCACATGAGCTTGGAAGGGAACTCTGAAATCCAGAAAAAACACATAGCCTAGATGACACCTCTATTGTAGCTTGGTAAAACCCTGAATGGAGTATTCAGTAAGCCCAGATATGTCCACTCATCTCACCCACCTATAATAAATGCATCATCACTGTATGCTATTTTAAGTTGCTACATCTGTGGTAATTTGTTATGCAGCATAGCTAACCAATACAGAACCATTAAGAGGGAGATTACTACCAGGAGATGACTGAAGAGCCCCAAATATCTCCTCTGGATGAATGCAATCATGGTGCAAGATCTAGTCTTTAGTATTAAAGCTCAAAAATTAAGACTGAATGCAGTGTTCAGCAATAGAGTGACATTAACTAAACTCATACGATCAATGTACAACATAAAATGCTAACTTGTGTTTTGTTTCTTCTCTCTTTTTCTATTCATTTTTTCTCCCAAAGGGGAATTTAACAATTATGCAGACCTGAAAATGCATATAAGGAAATCTATGTGGGAAATCAAAGAATAATTAGAAGGTCACTTTACGAACACAGAATCAGAACAAGTTAGGATCCCCCCCACCGTAGCCACTGAGATCAGGATGTCTGCATCTCAGGCCATCACGTCCAGGGGAGTATCATCAGGCTTGGTATCCGTCACTCTTGCGATGATTCCCTCTCCTAGGCAATGTGCTGGGTGATGCCGATGAGCTTTGCCCTGGAAAGCTCCATTTCTATGGTTCCGTCATTGACAACCTTAATGGTAGACTGTTTTCCTGTAGTTTTGGTAACGTAATACAGTGTAAGTTGAATTTTTATTTACCCTAAAACTAATCTCTCTCAGGAGAATTTGCACATGGTTTCTCTGACCCAATAGGTCTTGGCGTTATATTTTATGTCAGAGACCACTTTCTTCTTTTCTTTTTCTTTATTTTCAAGAGCACCTCTCAACTTTTTACCCATACTGCTGACACAGAACACGTGAGTGGGGAGCCTGGGGCTTCAAGAGGGTGCAGTCTGCTTAGGGTAATAGAGATAGTGAGCAAGAGACCTGAAAAAAGAAAAATTCTTGGATCTGTTTTATTACAAAGCCCGTGCCCAGTTGTCCACA
The DNA here is from genome assembly GCF_021613505.1 of Equus quagga. Lineage (NCBI taxonomy): Eukaryota > Metazoa > Chordata > Mammalia > Perissodactyla > Equidae > Equus > Equus quagga. Next base: position 120,794,289 of record NC_060276.1, read on the forward strand.
TCATCTGCTGTCCCAAAACCCTTGACAATCCAAGAACGTTTTTGTGCCCATATAGAGGCTGGATGCCCAGAAACCATCTTCTCCCTCACCCTGGATCTGAGCTCTTCTAGATATGCAACAGCTAGAACAGCAATACTGGTTCTTCCAGAGCCTACATCACTCCATGTAGGGCAAACATGACTCACTCACTAAATAGCAGTGACTCAAGAGCCTGGAGCTCCCAGAGAGGTCCCTTTCAGCTGGAGCAAACCCTTCCTTTCCTCCCTCAGCCAGGTGCCCTTGGGGAGGGACAGTACAGGTTAACAAAAGAGTTCTCAGTAATATACTGGTTTGCCAAAACAATCATAATCATTTTCTAGCATACAGCTTGTTATAGAGAATATACCCAGTGTGTTTCATACACTATCATATTTACTTTTCATAACAACACTAGGAGGTAGGTACGTTTATGCTTATCTTAAAGATGTGTCAATTGAGGTTCACAAAACTTATAAAACTTCAATAACTCTAAAACCACTTAGCTGGTGTATCAGTCAGGGTTCTCCAGAGGAACATAAGCAATAGGAGATAGATGTAGATATAGATATAGATATATGCCACGCATCTTTGCCATGCTCCTTGGTATTTATCCAAAAGAGTTGAAAACTTATGTCCACACAAAAACCTGTACATTAATGTTTATAGCAGCTTTATTCATAATTGCCAAACTTGGAAGCAACCAAGATGTCCTTCAGTAGGTGAAGGGATAAATAAACTGTACTACTCTACTAGATCCAGAAAATGGAATATTATTCAGCACTAAAAAGAAATGAGCTATCAAGCCAAGAAAAGACATGGAAAAACCTGAAATGCATATGACTAAGCAAAAGAAACCAATCTGAGAAGGCTATGTACTGTATGATTCCAACTATAGAACATTCTGGAAAAGGCAAACCTATGGAGACAGTAGAAAGATCAGTGGTTGCCAGGGGTTGGGGGGAAGGACAGATGAATAGGTGGAGCACAGAGGACTTTTAGGGCAGTGAAACTACTCTATATATGCCGTAATGATGGATACATGTCGTTATACATTTGTCCACACGCATAGAATGTGCACCACCAAGAGTGAACCCTGATGTAAACTATGGACTCTGGGTGAGGATGACATGACAGTGTAGGCTCATTAATTGCAACAAATGTACCATCTGGTGGGGGATGTTGATAATGGGGAGGCTGTGCATGTGGTGGGGCCAGAGATGTATGGGAAATCTCTGTACCTCCCTCTCAGTTTGCTGTGAAACTTAAACTGCTCTAAAAGAATAAAGTCTTAATAAAAAAAAAAATGAAGGAGATCATAAAACAGTGGGAACTAATCTGAGGTAAGCCATACTCACCCATTTTGCTTTATTCACATTCCCAACCTCCCTCACCCTTGTTCTCATCTATTGCGTGGCCCCTCACTGCCCCCCAGCCTTGGACCACACCAGCATTTAGCATAAAGCCTTCCAAAAAGCATTATTTACTCCAGTCCCCAAAAGAGCATCTGGGATTCAGGAGCCCACATCTCAGGTTAATTCTCAGTTATCAGAAGAGCAGCTTCTTCTTAGAATAGCAAGTAGGTCCCTGGCGACGAAGTCGAGTGAGGTGTCAAAAGTTTCAGAATTAAGAAACCCGTGACCTTCACTGATGTGCAATTTGAGAGAAAATTGCATCTGTGAAATACATAATAATGCTAAGAAAGAAGCAAGGGCATGATACTGGAGGTCAGACGACAAAGAGGCAATGGATTAATGATTGAGAGATTGCTGTTTAGAGAAGAGCAGGCTCAGAATCACCCTGGGAGTTTCATTTTCATCTGGATACAGGTCTCAGCCACGCATGTCCCGATTGGAAGAAAACGAAAGCATCCAACCTTAGAGGCACCTCCCGCTTCGTGGGGTTTTGTTTAAGTCTGTAACTGTGCTCTGATGTGCCCAGTCACCCAATAGCATTAGAGCAGTTCTGGATGCAGAAAGATGTAACCCATCCTGCTTTATTTTTTGATTCCAAATTTTTCTGACCATTATAACTGACTAGGCATGAAAGGAGCTTCCAAGGTGGATTTTAAATGAGTTTTGAGGGAATAGTTGCATCCTTCACAATGACATGGAAAGTTTTTTATACAAACAGTGCATTATATTATTCATATAGAAACAGCACAATTTCCTTTGTTATCTGAAGGACTTAGATGCAAAGGAGTGTCAACCAACTGCCTATCAAGAATCACTCAAGAAAATAACAGGTAGCCTGCTTGCAAAGGCATTTTACCATTTAGCTAGGATTTGCATATTGCAAGTTTTAAGCTCCGTCATGGTTTTCAATCTTCCATTTTTTTCTTCAAGAGAAATCACTCCAACTATGTCTCAAAATGCACTTCAGAATCAGAGTCCTTGACAGAGTATATACATATGTTTGAAGTGAAGAATTAACCTGACCTGAAGAGAGGTATGGTCTTTGCTCTTAGCTCCTGGAAGGTGATCTCTTGGCCCCTAGAAAGTCCTGCCAGATAAGAATGCCTTGGTTCACCTGCAGACTTGGCCACATGGAACAGTCTACAATGTGATTTATGATGGGGGCTGTCAACAGTGCCATATCAGTTCTGACTTCCAGAGGAACTGAGAACTACAGGTATTAACCCCAACTCCAGGAAAGATGGGAAGCTTGTGGTCAACCGTAGGGGCAATATGTGATGGAGCCCCAGTAAAGACCCTGGACACAAAGACTCAAGTGAGCTTCTCTAGTTGGCAATACTCTGTGTGTCCTCAGACATCATATCCGGGAGGAGGTAATGCTGTCCATGACTCCATGGGGAGAGGACAATGGGAACTCTTTGTGGGGATCCCTCCTAGACCCTGTCCCATGCACCAATTTCCTTGGCTAATTATGTTTATTTATTTATTTGGCTTAAAAAAAAATGAAGTTTATCCTCTTATAATTCTGGAGGCTAGAAGTCTGAAATCAAGGTGTGAGCAGTGTTGCTCCCTTCTGGAGGTTCTCAGGAAGAATCTGTACCATGTCTCTCTCCTAGGTTCTGATGACAACTGGCAATCTTTGGCGTTCCTTGGCTTATAGATGTATTCTTTTGGCTGATTTTAATCTGTGTCCTTTCTCTGTAATAAACTATAGCCCTCAAGTATAACAGCTTTTAGGAAGTTCTATGAGTCCTTCTAGCAAAGCATCATAACTGAGGGTGGTCTTAAGGAACTCCTTGAAGTTGCAATTGGCATCAGACACGAGGACAATTTTGTGGGGTGTGTGTCCTCTCATTTCACAATTGGCATACCTCTCTCAATTTCTAAATAAATTTCCAAAGAAAACTGTACAGTGAGATGGGATTATGTTGATCTTCAGTGGAGGTATCCATTCCACAAGGATGCATATTGAATACCAAATATATTCCATAAATAACAATTAACAGTTGTATGAGCTATGTTGGTCTTATAGGAATGCATTATCTATATTCACACATCTAGACCATATAGTTTCAAGTATTATTCTTTCCAACCCATGGAAGAAGATACTGAAGCTCTGATGACTGTTCTGACTCTTGTAAAATAGCACAGGTCAAATATGAAAGCCAGGTTTTCTAATTCCATTCACTAATTCACCTGTCTGATAGTTTTGCTAATATAAGTAAAAATGTATATGTATGTAAGTAAATGGGGTATGCATGTAGTCCTCTTTCTTCTAAAAATTTAGCATAAATATTCACTTATTCTGTTGTGTACCTTTTTCTTTCTCTGTTCATTTTTTTCACTGATTAATATAACTTGTAGGGAGAGGTGTCAAGATGGCAGCATAGGAGACTCTGAACTCACCTCCTCCCATGAACACAACAAATTTATAACTAGTCTGGGAACAATTTCCCCTGAGAAAGAACTGAAAACTAAATGAAAAGAACCCCAGCAACAAGAAGCAGTCCTGCCTGAGGTGGAAAAGGCAGAAATTCATTTCTGGAGAGAAAAAAAGCCACCCTCAAAAGCCACAGCACTTCACAGCTGGGTGGGAGCAATCTTAAGGAATACCACCTTCCCTGGAGGAGTGGGGGACCTGAGCAGGGGAGCGTTACTGCTATAAGCATCCTTTGGACTCACCACAATGGAGACAAGTGTCATAATATCTGGCTTTGCTGGCCACTAACAACAACAGGGAATACCCCCAGAAAACCTTTCAGACATAAGGGGAGAAAAGCTGCCACTTAAAGGGCCTATACACAAATTCACCCATTTTGGAAAGCAACCTAAAATCACCAGAAAGAAAAGTGCACAGTCCTTTGGTGAAAAGAGACTCACCTGATAGGCTCTGGGTGCATCTTGGTGAGAGAAGAGACCTCTCCAGGGACTGACACATTGGCAGCAGCCATTATTGTGACCTACTACAGGTGTGCTGACACAGATACTGGCAGATGCCATTGGAGTTCTTCCCCTGGCCTGTTAGCCCAGGGTGTGCCCTGCCCACTAGAGTACTGATTTAATCCAGCTCAGCCAGGGCAGACAACCTGCCTAGAGACTGGCCCAACTCACCAGCAAGCCATCAGGCAACTTGTGGGCCTGCATAAGCTGGGTGCCTGGATCCTCTGCAGCCTGGCGAGTGGGTCCACCTCTGTGGGGCAGGGCATGTGCGAGGAGTGAGCATAGTGTGTGGGATGTTGGTTGAGTGTGTGGGGCCTCTGCAGCATGGCAACTGGGTCCACTTCAGGAGACTGAGGTATGTGCATAGGACAGGACTGTGTTGATGTTATGTGTGGTCTTGTGGGCTGTGGGGCTTGTCAGCTGCAGAAGACTTGTGCTTCTCAAACAGCCACATAGGAAGTCCAAAGCCTGCACCAATTAGGCGCTCCCATGCCTGGGGTCAGCCCCACTCAGCTGCAATACCTGGTGAATTCTACCAAACATTCAAAGAAGACTTAACTCCTATCCTTCTCAAACTCTTCCAAAAATTGAAGGGGAGAGAAAGCTTCCTAGTTCATTCTATGAAGCCAACATTACCCTGATACCAAAACCAGACAAGGACAACACAAAAAAGAAAATACAAGCCAATATCACTGATGCAAAAATCCTCAACAAAATACTAGCAAATCAAATACAACAACACATTAAAAAGATCATACATCATCATCAAGTGGGATATATTCCAGGGATGCAGGGATGGTTCAACATCTGCAAATCAATCAACATGATACACCACATTAACAAAATGAAGAATAAAAATCACATGATCACCTTAATAGATGCAGAGAAAGCATTTGACAAGATGCAGCATTCATTTATGATAAAAACTCTGAACAAAATGCATATAGAAGGAAAGTACCCCAACATAATAAAGGCCATATATGATAAACCCACAGCTAATATCATTCTCAGTGGAGAAAAACTGAAAGCTATCCCTCTAAGAACAAGGAACCAGACAGGATGGCCACTTTCACCGCTCTTATTTAACATAGTATTGGAAGTGTTAACCAGAGTAATCAGGCAAGAAAAAGAAATAAAATGGATCCAAATTAGAAAGGAAGAAATGAAACCATCACTATTTGCAGATGACATGATTTTATATACAGAAAACTCTAAAGAATCCACCAAAAAAACTTTTAGAAATAATAAATGAATACAGTAAAGTCACAGGATATAAAATCAACATACAAAAATCAATTGTGTTTCTATACAATAACAACAAAATAGCAGAAAGAGAAATTAAGAATATAATCCCATTTACAATAGCAACAAGAAGAATAAAATACTTAGGAGTAAACTTAACCAAAGAGGTGAAAGATCTGTACACTGAAAACTTGAAAACTGTAAAACATTGTTGAAAGAAGACACAAAGAAATGGAAAGATATTCTGTGTTCTTGGATTGGAAGAAGTAACATAGTTAAAATGTTCATACTTCCTTAAGCAATCTACAGATTCAATGCAATCCCTATTGCAAGTTCCAACAACAATTTTCGCAGAAATAGAACAAAGAATCCTAAAATTTGTATGGAACAACAAAAGACCCTGAATAGCCAAAGGAACCCTGAGAAAAAAGAACAAAGCTTGAGGTATCACACTCCCTGATTTCAAAATATACTACAAAGCCATAGTAACCAAAACAGCATGGTACTGGCACAAAAACAGACACACAGATCAATGGAACAGAATCGAGAGCCCAGAAATAAAAACACATGCCTATGGACAGCTAATTTTTCAACAAGGAAGCCAAGAACGTGCAATGAAGAAAAGAAAGTCTTCACTAAATGGTGTTGGGAAAATTCGACAGCCACATGCAAAAGAATGAAAGTAGACCATTATCTTACACCATACACAAAAATTAACTCAAAATGGATTAAAGATTTGAATGTAAGACCTGAAACCATGAAACTTCTGGAAGAAAACATATGCAGTACGCTCTTTGACATCGGTCTTAGCAGCATATTTTCAAGTACTATGTCTGACCAGGCAAGGGAAACAATAGAAAAAATAAGCAAATGGGACTAGATCAAACTAAAAAGCTTCTGCACAGCTAAGGAAACCATCAACAAAATGAAAAGACAACCTAGCAATTGGGAGAAGATATTTGCAAACCATATATCTGATAAGGGGTTAATATCCAAAATGTACAAAGAACTCATACATCTCAACATCAAAAAAAAATAACAATCCAATCAAAAAATGGGCAAAAGATGTGAACAGGCATTTCTCCAAAGAAAACATACAGATGACCAACAGGCACGTGAAAGGATGTTCAACATCATTAATTATCAGGGAAATGCAAATCAAAACTACAATGAGATATCATCTAACTCCTGCCAGAATGGCTGTAATTAGCAAGACAGGAAACAACAAGTGTTGGAGAAGATGTGGAGAGAAGAAACTCATACACTGCTGATGGGAGTGCAAACTGGTGCAGCCATTATGGAAAACAGTATGGAGATTCCTCAAACAATTAAGAATAGAACTACCGTACAATCCAGCTAGTCCGCTACTGGCTATTTTTCCAAAGAAAATGAAAACACCAATGTGTAAAGATACATGCACCTCTATGTTCATTGCAGCATTATTCACAATAGCCAAGACTTGAAGGCAACCTAGGTGCCTATGAAGGGACGAATGGAAAAAGAAGATGTGGTATATATACACGATGGAATACTACTCAGCCATAGGAAATGATGAAATCTGTCCATTTGTGACAACATGGATGGACCCTGAGGGTATTAAGCTAAGTAAAATAAGTCAGAGGGAGAAAGTCAAGTACCATATGATCTCACTCATAAGTAGAAGATAAAAACAATGAGAAACAAACACATAGAAACAGAGATTGGATAGGCAGTTACCAGAGGGGAAGCGAGGTGGCGGGATGGTGAAAGGGGTGATTAGGCCCATGTGTGTAGTAACAGATTGTAATTAGTCTTTGTATGGTAAACATGATGTAATCTTACCCAGAAATCGAAATAATGATGTACACCTGAAATTTATATAATGTTATAAACCAACGATACTGCAATTATATATATATATATATATATATCCCTGTAGCTTACCCCATACCAATGTCCTATTTCCTATTTTGGCTCCATAGTATTTCATCTGTCCATGTACCATAGTCTGTTAAACCAGTCTCCTATTTAGGGACATTTGGAATGCTTCTAATCTTTGAGATTACTTATAATGCCACAATGAGTGATGCTTTCCAAATTTATGTGCTATTTTTACCTATTTTTCTTTGGGCTGGATTTCTAGATGTAGGATTGCTGGGTCAAGGGTTAACTGGATACCAATATTGCCAAAGTTCCCCTCTGTACATGTGGTCCCATTTTGCATTTCCACCAGCAACATATGGAACCTATTTTTCCACAGTGTGGCCAGCCGGGTTTGTTGCCAAACCTTTGCAATTTTCCAATCAGATTGGTGAGAGGTGGTATCTATGTACAGCATCAATTTGTAACTCTCTTATTGAAAGTGAGGTATATTTTCATATATTTAGAACCTTTTCCATTTCTTCTTTTGAGGGCCATCTGTTCTTCTCCCCTGCACATTTCTGAATTGGGTTTTGAGTTTTTTATCTTGATTGTAAACGAGATCATCCTTTGTGATATACAGGGCAGATATATATTTGTGACTTGCCATTTATCTTCAAACTCTGCTTATGGTAGGTTTAGTGAGGCAAGAGTTTTATGCTTTTATGCAGTGAATTCATCAGTGTTTAACTTTATTGATTCAGGAATTTGAGCAATGGGAGTTTACTTTCAGCACATAACTGGTTGGGTGTTTTCATATATATATCTGAAGTATTTTTATTTACTGTGGTGAATGGTTTGTTATACATCAGATTTTATCGTTTCTTTTAGTTCTCAGATATCCACCCAGTTGTCCCATCAACATCCAGTAAAATGTCCCTTTGTCTCCACTGACGGGGGTGCCACACTTTTGGTAGTGCCATGGAGTGGATTCCGACTCCTGGCAACCCTGTGTCCAGCAGAGCAGAACCCTGCCCGGTCTTTCTGTGCCATCCTCTCCCCTTCCGGCTCTATCAGACGAGGCTCTGCTGCTATTCTTAGGATTTTCGTGGTCAACTTTTTGGAAGCGGGTGGCCAGGTCCTTCTTCCTCGCCTGTCTTAGTCTGGGAGCTCCACTGTAACCTGTCCACCATGGGTGACCCTTCTTGTATTTGAAATCCTGGTGGCAGAGTTTTCAGCATCACAACAACACGCAGCCACCACAGTATGACAACTGACACACAGGCGGTATGTTACCCCGACAGGGCAGGAACCTGGACTTCGGTGGTGAGAGAGGTCACATTTAGCAAATTGTCATATGCATTTGGGTCTTATTTTGGAATTTCTATTGTGTTCTATTGGTGTTTCATGAACCAATACCACAATTTTAATTATAGATGCAATGCATTGTTCTGATATTTAATAAGTCTAACTTCCCTTTGACATCAGTCATTTTAATTGTAATGTCCTAAACTTACCCATACATTTTTCAATATTAACTTCAAAATCATTTTGTCTAGTCCCTGGAAACTCTGTGTTGGTATTTTTACTGAGATGGCATTGAATTCCTAAGTGAACTTGCTCCTTCTGGTTGTTGGCAGAATTCAGTTCCTCGTGGTTGTACTGATAAGCACTTTCCTCGCTGGCTGTCAGTGGGGGAAAGCCCTGAGTTCTTAGAGACCTCCCTCTGGTGCAGGAGGCCTCTGCATCCTGCAGCCAGCAAGGGCAGGATGGATCCTTCCCACACTCAGAAGCCCTCTGACTTCTCTTTCTGTCACATCTCTCTCGCACCAGCTGGAGAAAGTTCTTTGTTATTAAAGGCTCATGGAATTAGATGGGATCCACCTAGTTAACTGGGATAATTTCCCTCTTTTAAAGTCCATGACATCTGCAAAGTCCATTGTGCCATGTGATAGACCGTATTCACAAGTCCTGAGGTTTAGGGTGTGGACGTCTTTGGTGGACATTATTCTACCTCCTACACAAAGCATCTTTGCTTTATTAACACTTCTCTGAACATATCTTTAAATATGTGTACATACTGAAGCACCTTTCTCTTCAGATCTCTCCGCAGGCTCCATTTGAGGTCTATCAGCATTTAAATACTGACACAGCAGCATGCCAGTTCCAAGTATTCTGCATGGGGCAAGGAGCAGAGAAAAATAGCAAAAATTTTGTTAATGATTTACTTTTCACTGATTAACCTATAAATGTTTGCACCAAATGCGGCCAGTGATTATGTTATGCTGAGAAACTTTCACAATAAGAAAAGCACTTAAAGAGGGCCAGCCCCGTGGCTGAGTGGTTGAGTTCATGTGCTCTGATTCGGCAGCCCAGGGTGTCACCAGTTTGGGTCCTGGGCACGGACATGGCACCGCTCATCAAGCCATGCTGAGGCGGTGTCCCACATGGTACAACTCGAAGGACCCACAACTAAAATATACAGCTATGTACTGGGGGGTTTTGAGGAGAAGAAGGAAAAATAAAAAAATAAAAACAAAAGTACTTAAAGTATTTGTTATGCTACACTTTGAAAACATTTTCCTGAAAATAAATAAATATAAACAGAAACAATTCTCTCGACCCTTAGAAGCAAAAATATCCATCTCTTATGAGCGATCTTAGACACTGATACTTCAACATTGCACGGACAAATTCTAAAGTCAATTGAGATTCCTTATTTCCAATTTTGGTCACGGATTTTCTTGGGAATCAGCGGCAGCCTTAAGAAACTTCTTTAAAATGTGCAAAAGCTCATTATACACACAATTTCCCATGCAATTTCTCCTGGACTCTCCGAATTTCCTCCTCGACCCTCCATTGGACTCCAGCTGGACACTTAGGGTGCAAGATATTCAGAGAGAACAGAAGTCTACAGAAGACAAAAGAGGTGGAATGGAGATGCAGCCGCCTGTGCTGTCCCTGAAGTTTGCAGAGCATGGGTGCCCGCAGCCCATGAAATCCAGAGGGTCTGCATCCATCGCTGCCCAGGCACATCACCTGACAGAGAAGAGCAGAGCATCTCCTGTCCAGCACATAGCCAGGAGACATACTGTTTATCTGACAATTTATGTCACTCTGGATAGGACATGGTTTCCAAGAGGAACTTTCTGTCAGCACACGGAGGCAATTTCTCTAAAGCTATTTATTGGTGTCAAGTTGTAATTTTCAAGGTCTCCAGGACAGGACTGAGATTTCTGAATGCAAGAGCTGAAATGAGCAGAAGGTGCCATCTTCCCATAAGAATATGCAAAACTGGAAATTGGTGTGATGTATCCCAACTTCAGATCAATTTGTGTGTTTAAGATTAAAATCAATATGGACATGTTAAATAGGATCTAAATTAAATGAATTAACTATGTATACTGATGATCACTGAAAATCTTTTACAAACGTGTGGAATATTCACAAAGAGGAATTAAGAATGCCTCCTTTCTCCTGTACAAAGAAAACAGCATTTCCTTGAAAAACACTTGGAACTGTAGGGGAAGAAGAAATATTCCTCTACCCTTCTAGGTCCTTCTGGCTGGTCTAAGAACTAAATTGACATGAGACAGAATAACAGGAGAAAATCAATCAAGTTTAATAATGTATATAGGGGAGAAACCCAGGAAATTTGAGTAACTCGCCAACGTGGTGAAGCCACCACCTTAAATATCATCTTCAGCTAAAGACCAAGGAGGATGTTGGGGGTTGTGGTTTGGAACGTCAAAGGGGGTGCAGGGAATTCACATGGAGACAGAAAAGCAAATGTTTGGTGAACAAGTGTTTGCTATGTCTTGCAAAATGGAGAGGACTTTGATCAAATGGCCCTTGCTAGATTCCTCCCTGCCTACCACACTTAGTTCATACTATACTGTAGTTATCTATGGTGATAGCTCCTTCTTGGAACAGGCCTTCTATTTTAAATTATCTTAGGCAGTTAGGGAGAAGGTCAAAGTTTCTTCCTGAGTCTTTTACTCTTAAAAATAATCAAGCCAAAGAGATACATTTTGGCGTAGCAAATTCTGCTCCGCTAGAGAATCAAATGATTACTAGAATATTGTAAAACCATCAATAAAATGCAAACCGAATTGCTGATCTGACCATCTTTTGTCTCTAATGTGTGATAATATGAGGCTTAGAGTCTGAATAGGATTCAAAGTAAAAATATCATGGTAATGTATCTAGATAGCAGAGAAAAAAATATTAATGCCACCAAAAGAAAAAAGAATCAAGTCTGAAATAATCAGTGATATTCATGAGTGAAATAGTCATCAGCAGCATCTTCTTTCATTTACAGAGAGCAGAATTAAGTAGTATTGATTTGCCCACTACCTATCTATGTGAGCACTTCGATTCATAAGGATAAAGAGTATAAATGACTGCAAGTTAGAATATCTTTCCATCGTCACCTGTACACTGTGAATAAAATGAAGCAAATGACACACATGCAACCAAGATGTATATTATTATCTCTTTGTTTTTCTGTTCTGCTGCATTTCGCAACAAATCAGATCCTTTGAAACAATATCAAGCTGCATCTTGAGCTATACCTGGATATTTAACATCTTTATTTGAAAGCATGTTACTAGACCAATTATAGTAACAAGTACCACCGTGAGGGCTGAAAATCTTGACTATAATCTCTTGTAATAAAAAGAAAATAAATCCAATGCAAAGCTTTGTGAGAATAACATTTCACTTTCTTTAAAACTCCCTGTCTAGCTGTCTAGTTAGAGACATTGGTGATTCATTTTTACAAAATAGGTATCTATGTTTTTTTTCTGCAGCCTATTGAGATATAATTGACACAGAACATTGTGTAAGTTTGAGGCATACAGTATAATACTTCAATACAGTATATATAGCAAAATGATTACAATAAGGTTAGTTAACACATCCCTCACCTCACACAACTATTTTTGTGCCTGTGTGAGAACATTTAAGAGCTACTTTCTTGGCAACTTTCAAGAATAGAATGCACTATTGTTAACTATAGTCACACTCTGTACACTAGATCCCTAGAACTTACTCATCTTCTAGCTGAAAGTTTGAACTGGTCTTGGTGACTCTACGGTGTCCCGAATTACACTCTTGATCCCTCTCCTGTCTCCAGAACACCGTGCCTAGGTCAGCTCCCACAGCCCATCAGGACTTCTCATTCCTACTCGGAGCTGGGCAGCACCTGCCAGCCTGTTCATCAGCCTGATTCCCTTCCAGGGGAATGCCAAGTTTCCCTTCTCTGTGGGCCCGACAGCCTACAGAATGCCCCATGGTCAATTAGTTCAAGTTAAGAAGTGAATAGATTGTGATACCTTGTTTCAGCCAGAAAACGCTAGTGAACCCTCAACATGCAATGCAAATGAAGAGCAGGGAGCAAGGAAGAGAGGAGAAGAGAGAGAAGGGCAAGAGACAGAAGAGAGGAGAAGGGAAGGATTTCTTGTCATAGCAAACCAGTAAAAATAACAATTTTGGGGAAGAGGCATTTTCTTGAACCCTTTGCATCTTACCAAAAAAAGTTTAATTTTTCCATAGACAGCATAAAGTTTTTCTTACCCATCATTTTTAAATATATATAGTTGTTTTATTTAATTTTCTTTTGCCTTCTCTACATCATTTCATTTTTTTTTTAATTAGAGAGGGCAATTTTCCTTTATATGTAGCATGTATTTGTCCCCTACCTGCTTGGTTGTTTTTTCCGGATTTTTTTAAGGTACTCTGCCATCTATAATTAGACACAATTATTAGTCAGTTCTTGTTGATTAACATATGCAATTGTGTCATAGGACAAGGCAATCTCTTAATAAATTGTTGCCTCTCAGATGACAGAACAAGAAGAGCCTGGCATTTTTCCGAGATCTATAAATATTGCATTTCCTGTTTCCAAGGGCTGTACCAATTTTCAACATTTTCTCTCTAATTAAGAAAGCATGTATAAACTTATTTTAACAAAAATGCATTGCTCTATTAAATGCTCATCAAGCTTAATTAATTTTTCATTAAAAATCTTTAAAATATTTAAAGATAGAAGAAACATTAGAAATTTTAAAATTGTTTAATAATTATCCATATTTTTCATTCAATATTTGCATTTGAGGAATACCAACCATGAACTTAACCGGAAATACCCATTGGTTACAAGTCAGAGGCTTTTGCACAGCTCCTGTCCAGGTATGGCATTGCACACAGCAGGCAGGAACGCACAGGGATGGAGACCGTGGGCCCAGGTTCGATTCCCAGGTCCATCTCTTCCCAGCTGTAGGACCCAGATGAGTTCCTCACCGCTATCAAGTCCGTAGAGGCTATATTAAAGAAAATTCCCCTAGTGTGAATTTAAAGGAGAGGAATAATTTTTAAGACAAGATCCCAACTATGTGACCAATGTGCCCTAGGTAACTGGTACACACGGCCTCTGGCAAAATTTGAAAACTTGGAACTATTTGTGGTCACTATTTACGACTTCTTAGATGTAAATAGGATCTTTATAGTCACTCTTATGACTATTTGTGACTTATTGGGGGTAAATAAGATTGTTTTTTGTTTACTAAAAAGCTCTTACAGAATAGACCTTTACATTTTAAATGTGAAGCTGCCAGTTCTTGTGGAGAAATTGAAAGCCTTGTGCATTGCTGTTGGGGTGTAAAATGGTGCAGCTGCTATGGAAAACAGAATGGCAGCTCTTCAAAAAATTAAAAATAGAATTATCATATGATCCAGGAACCCTATTTCTGGATATATACCTAAAGAGAATCAAAAGTGGAGTATCAAAGTAATATTTGCACGCCCATGTTCATAGCAGCATTATTCACAATAGCCAAAAAGGGGAAACAAAGTAAATGCCCATTGATGGATGAATGGATAAACAAAACATAATCTATACTATATAATGGAATATTATTTGGCTTTGAAAAGGAGGAAATTCTAACACATGGTGTCACATGGATAAACACTGAAGATGAGCTAAGTGAAATCAGCCAGTCACAAAAGGACAAATACTATGATTCCACTTGTATGAGGTACCTAGAGGAGTGAAATTCATGGAGACAGAAAGTAGAATGGTGGCTGCCAGGGGTGGGGGAGGAGAGAATGGGGATTTATTTAATGGAGACAGAGTTTCAGTTTGGAAAGATAAAAAAGTTCTGGTGAGAGGCCGGCCCCATGGCTTAGCGGTTAAATTCAGCGTGCTCCACTTCAGTGACCTGGGTTCAGTTCCTGGATGCAGACCTACATCACTCATTGGTGGCCATATTGTGGCAGCAATCCACATACAAAATAGAGGAAGATTGGCACAGATGTTAGCTCAGGGTGAATCTTCCTCAGCAAAAAAAAAAAAAAAAACACTTCTGGTGAGAGGTTGCACAATAACTTGAATATACTTAACACTACTGAACTAGACACTTAAAAATGGTTGTGATGGTAAATTTTGTGAGTTTTTTAAACCACAATTAAAAATAAAAAGATTAAAAAACCCAAAAGTAATAAACAAATAATAAAATGTAAATATAATATAGAAAAATGAATAACTAAATAAAAATGTGTAATACAATATTTAAAGAAATTGAAGCAAATTTTAAAAAGATAAAATAAAGAAATCCATAATGAAAACAGTACCAAAATGCTGAATAAAGACAGCATCCGTATTATGGATTTTTGCAGCCATGTTAGGCTCCAATATGACTTAGTACGACCTTCAATCACAGCTCCTCTGGCCTCCAAGAGCCGGTTGCCTTAATTCTAGCTTAGTAGTTCCCAAGAGGGGGCAATTTTGTCCCCCAGGAGATACTTGGCAATGTCTGGGGACATGTTTGGTTGAGGGAGGGGTGCTCCTGGCATCTGGTGGGTGGAGAGCAGGGATGCTGCTCAGCATCCTGCAGGGCACAGAGTCATTGATGCCAAATGTCCACAGTGCTGGAGGTAAGAATCCCGTCTGGCTGAGCATGTTTTAGTCAAGATTTCATTGCCACGTCAGCCTCCCTGACCAGACTGGAATTTGTGACATGATAAATCTCTGTCTCATTTTTTGTAGACCCCATGTTTCCATCTGCATTGCCCAGAGGACAGGAGGTGGTTGTGGGGTCCTGAATGCTCACTGCCAAATTTAAGGCAATCCCCATAAAACAGAGCGTGCCAGCCACCACTGAGCAAAACCTCCAGCCCACACTGTCTCTACAAAGACAAGCCCAACCTACAAAGTTGATATTTACGTTTGTTATTCCTATTTTCAAAATATATATCTTGCCATCTAATGTCTATTCGTGATCAACATTCACTAGACTCCAGGCGGGGAAGGAAACCTGCTCCATCCTCTTCCAACGTTCCATGCAGTGACTTAGAGAAGTGAAACTTTAGAGGATTGGGTGATCTTGATGTAAACATCCCTGGACCGTGGACCGTACAAACTTCATCGTGCCTTCCTGCTTCCGTTGCCATTTTTCAGTAGTTTCTAAAAAAGTGTAGCTTAAATGTGAACACTATTTACGGTAAAGTTCAGTTTACATATTGTAAAAATATTTCACCTTAAATCTGACTTCCCCTCATGGGGAGAAACACGCACACAGAGCAGAGTGTACACGTGAATTCTCTGCCTTAGAAAGCACCACACGGTGAAAGTAGAGAAAAGCATTCATCCTGAGATCCCAAGTTTATCTCACTCCCAGGTCAGTGATGGCCGATGCTGTTACATCAATGTCTGTTCCACAGGCCAAAAAAGGGAAAGACTGAACTTCCAAAATAACACGCACGCATCAGTACCCACGGTAAGCCTGCTGTCATTCACAGAGTGGCAAAACACTATGTTTATGAGTTATCAACATAACCCATAAAGTTATTATCCCAAATTAAATTCTTGCTTCTTCTACCTGAGTAATTTGCAGTAAAAATCTATTACAGTGAACAATAAAAAATCGTTATATCTAATATAAGAAAATTACATTGCAAAATGTTGATTGGAAATTTTAATTGTGTTTATATTTGGCTATAATTTTAAACCAAGATGATCTAGACAGGCAATACTTACTGCCTTTGGGAGTCCTTAATAGTGGACATAAGGAAGCTTATTTAGTATGGCTAATTTCTCAGAGGCAACAAATGGCGAGATAGATAAGAGCCTCAAAGGATGCCATAAGCAACTTGTCTTAAATCATGTATAAAATCGTTGCCTGCCTTGACATAATCATCAATTCCAGGCTCCCAAGCAAAACTTGGCAATTGCATCTGAAGCTCCCTAACGTGACCTTGGAGTGGAGCCGCCGTTTGACTCAGGCTCATCCGAAGTCAGGGACCAGCCTTGATTCCAGAAGCTCAGCATTGAAAACCTGACTGACACAATGTCTTGCTGAGCATTGGGCATCGACTACACAACAACTAATGGTGTCATAGTCTACAGACAAAGGATAAAGGTAAAGAAAGATGACAACAGCATGCTGACCCACTCAAGAAACTCTTTTGGGGGGCTGGCCCCGTGGCCGAGTGGTTAAGTTCGCGCGCTCCGCTGCAGGCGGCCCAGTGTTTCGTTGGTTCAAATCCTGGGCGCGGACATGGCACTGCTCATCAAACCACGCTGAGGCAGCATCCCACATGCCACAACTAGAAGGACCCACAATGAAGAATATACAACTATGTACTGGGGGGCTTTGGGGAGAAAAAGGAAACAAAATTAAATCTTTAAAAAAAAAAAAGAAAGAAAGAAAGAAACTTTCGGTTTAAATAGAATAAGTATTAGGGTTCTCCAGAGAAACAAAACCAAGAGCTATATATTTGTAGAGACAGACTTATTATAGGAATTGGCTCACGTAGTTATGGAGGCTGAGAAGTCGCACCATCTGCTGTCTGCAAAGCGGAGACCTAGGAAAGCTAGTGATGTCACTTCTAGCCTGAGTTCAAAGGGCTGAGATCCAAGAGAGCTGATGGTCTAAGCTCCAGCCTGAGGGCAGAAGATTGATGTCCCAGCTCATGCAGGCAGCCAGAGAACACATTCCCCCTTCCTCCACCTTTTTATTCCACTCAGGCCCTCAAAGGTTGGATGATGCCCACTCGCATTGCGGAGGACCATCTGCTTTACCCATCTACTGAGTCAAGTGCTAATTTCATCCAGAAACGCCCTCACAGACACACGCGGAAATAATATTTAACCAAATAGCTGGGTACCCTATGACCCACACACTTAGAATTAACCATCACAGCAATTTATCAAAACAGCCACAGTCAACTGGTATGGACTGAAATAGATACCCAACTCTGTGAAATACACGTGCATCGATCAGAGGTTCTCAGCCTCAGCACTATTGACACTTGGGGCCAGTAACTCTTTTCTGGTGGAGACTGTCCGGTGCCCTGTAGGGTATTGAGCAGCATTCCTGGGGTCCACAACTAGATGCCAGAAGTACCCCGTCCTTCCAAATGAGGCATTCAAAACTGTCTCCAGACATTTCAAAGTGCTCGCTGAGGAGGAAAATCACTCCCAGTTGAGAACTCCTGGCATATCGAAGAATAGAAGAACATTAACAAAGGACATTGAACAAAGTTATTTCTGTATGCTAGGCTTTGGGATGGTTTTTATTTTATTGTATATTTCTTTGAGAAACTCACGAACCAGTACTTTTAAAATGAATGAATAAATGCACCTTTAATCTTAAAATCACCTGAAAACAATTAAATTATATAATCATATAATCACTTAATTTGTGAACCATTTCTGAATGAGTATAAAACAATTGCTTACTTGTTTTACAACGAATCTGAGTACAAAACATTGATTCTTTTCACTTCTTACAGAATGCTCTCAGGTTCAGAAAATTGGGGCTTTGGATGACTTTGATTCCAAAAACTCTTTTGCCATATTTTGTCAACTCAAATATGTTCACATGCCTGCTCACAATTAATCAATAGCGTGATCATAATGGTACTAACCATAATCATTTTCCCATGGATGGCACTTTGCAATCTCTATATCATTTTCACTTTCTTTATCCACATTCGAGCTTCACAGGAAATGCTGAAGAAAGATGTTTGCACACCTGATTTGGCAATGGGGAAACTAAGACAGAGAGAAAGACCTTGACATAGCACACTCACAGAGCAATTCAGGGGAAATACAGAATGGAAACACAAACCTTTCTAATCTAAATTTAGTACCCATATCCATTTTTGCCTCACCACTCTCTCTATCTTCCAGAATATTCCTTTCATTGCAAGAAACAGAAAAAGAAACAAGTTCAATTACACGGTCTGCATGTACACCAATTACATTTTTCTTTCTAAACAGCATCAGTTTTCCCCATGGCTTCATTAACTCACCTAGGCCCCCTTCCCTCGCTTGTAATCAATATTTTGACTGGGTCAGTGTGAAATGAAATTCACTTTGAATCATTTCTGGAGCAGCCACTTGAAGCATGGTACTGCCTGTTAAAAGGCTTCAAAGTTTAAAAAAAGAAGAAGAAGAAGAAGAAAAAAGAATGATGTCATCTTGTAATGAAGTTCTCTGTTCTTATTCTGGTGTCCACTGGTTCTCCCAAAGCAATTAATGTTTGGAAGTCAGGAGACCCATGGATTCCTCAAAATACTCTGCAATGCTTTGTGCTAGATATGTATAAGTGCATTTTACTTGGAAGAGGGTCTATGTCTTTCATCAGATTCTCAAAGGTATCAGATACTCTAAAATGTTAAGCTTCATTCATTCATCCATTCATTCATTTGTTAAGAAATCACTGTGCACTTATCCTGTGCTAGGCATAAAACTGAACATATCAAATTCTGGAAGTCCAGGTGACCTGAAATGTTTTAGGAAATTATAGTTAACCACGGCTAGTGCCTCCACTTCTGGGTGGGGGTACCAGAAGATAAGGAAGGGAGAAAGCTAAGGCCAGTGCATGAAGACCCTTGAGTATCTCATTAAAGTATCTTGAACGTTACTTGAATGGTATTAAACACATTAAGAGTTGTGATGAGTGAAGCAGACAGTGTCTTCACAAAGGTGGTCAGTCAAGGGCAGACAACTCCACAGGCAACTCAACTGTTGCAATCTTTCTGTCACCAGGTGCAAGTGTTGCTTACTGTCTTATTTTCCTTAGGTTTTCCTTCATTTTATAAAAATAGCCAGACATATCCTGCAACACGAGGATTCATATACAGCTAATTCTATCATTGACTCTTTATAAGAGATTCCACTACTCCGCTACGACAATGTCGACTGCACATCTATTTCCCCTTCATCATTTAGGAAAGGATGAGGGTAGGCATGAACCTCGTGCATGGAGAGGTTGAAGATTCACTGGACATATTAGAGGGGCGTAATTGATGGAACCAGTGGATTGAAGATGAAGGTCATTGAAATGAAGTGTGTCAAGGAACTGTGAGGCCAATCTTGGTAAGGCATGGGTCATTCACATCCACATACACTGAGTGAGATCTCAGGATGAGGGTCAAGAAAAGGAGAGCCGAGGATCTAATGTTTCCATTACAACATGGACACACTCATGAGACTAATGTGACCAAAATGCTCTAAAGAACTGAGACACAAAGATGTAGACAGGATTCATCACCCCTATCCTCTTACTCACTGGGATGGAAGATGGGAGGGGGAGACCAGCAGTGCTCAGAATGGCTTCTGGCAAAAGCTGCACTTGCGTTTTAGGAATGCTTTTAAGGAGCTCTGAACTTCAAAACTTGAAAGTCAGCATTTTCATACTGACCTTTGGACAAGGTGTGAAAATGTATATGTTTCACAGTCATTAAAAGGTCTTATGTGGGGCCGGCCTGGTGGCGCAGCAGTTAAGTTCGCACATTCCGCTTCAGCAGCCCAGGTTTCGCCAGTTCGGATCCTGGGTGTGGACCTATGCACTGCTTGGCAAGCCATGCTGTGGCAGGCATCCCACATATAAAGTAGAGGAAGATGGGCATGGATGTTAGCTCAGGGCCAGTCTTCCTCAGCAAAAAGAGGAGGATTGGCCACAGACGTCAGCTCAGGGCTAATCTTCCTCAAAAAAAAAAAAGAGGTCTTGTGTGAGAAATGCAAACTCTACAGTCATCACCTTTTTCTACGGATGTGATAGTTAAGCTTTTTAAATGCTTTTAGGTAAGACTCCGGATTGAAAGGGGTCATTGTTCCAGTGAGACAGCTCTTCTTTATTCACTTGGAAAATGTTTCAAAAGTTTACATTTGTGCTTAATGACAATTCTCCTCAGGGCTATTTCTTTCCAAATAGTAACATTTACTCCTTAAGGCAACAATTCTTTTAATTTTCTAAAGAATAATAGCTAAATTATCCTCTGTTCTTATTAAGGTATATTTCACTAAACATAAAACTGACCATTTTAAGCTGTTCGACTCACAGTGCTGTGCAACCGCCATCTCTACAGAATCCCAAAACATTTTCATCAGTTGATTCTTTTTTGATACCATAATTCCCTCTATGAATTTGTCACATCGTAAAATTGCATTCCATAAAAACTGAGACAGGAAAGCACACTTTAAATGTCTTCCATCAATACACAGAAGAGAAGCGTTAATATTTTCTCCTCTCTTTCTCCCCTTTTCTTTCTGCAGCAGGCTCTTTTGTGGAAACCCGAAGCCTTGCTATACAAATGTCATTCAGACCGCAGGGAGCAACGGGCCTTTCCAGGCTGAAGAACACTCTATTATTTAATACCGCTCCAAGATAATCTTTTCAACTGCCATTTTCTAGTGAGGGTCCTCAAAGCTGACTCTGAAAAGAACAGATGCCAGCCTTTATTCGCCAAGGAACATCACCAGTTAAGTGACTTTTACCTTTGCCCGATGGGACCCTGACCAGGAGCCTCTGATAGCACAATAACACCAGTGTCATCTTGCTGAGAGTTTTCAACAGTCTCTCTCCTCATCCATACAACACTCTTGAATCCATCCAGAAAAAAAAAGTAGCCTGACATCAAAATCACTTATGGAATGAAGCCTTTGTGTTGGGCTACCAATATCAAAAAATGAGTTGAGGGAAATAAAACTATTGTGAATGCAATCATGTTTGTTTATGATTTCATTTCAACTTGTTCCGAAAGATGTCCCATGAATTCAAGGAAACGGGGTACTCCAATCCTATTCACAATGGGCTTCCATTCTCAAGATGCTCACACTGTTTGGAGAAGGTACAGTGCTTCAGGACAAGCAGGAAATTGATCATAAAAGAAGCCATCATGGCAGAAAAGAGGGTCACCTGCAAATTGTGATGAGGGTACTCAGAAAGAACACCTCATAGCAACTTGAAGGATCAGAGAAAGCTCCTCAAAGGAAATGGTGCTTACACTAAAACTAAAGGAATGTCAGAAGAAAGCCAGATGAAAGCTCTGAGAGAACGTTCTAGAAGAAGGGATATTTTTCTCCAGGCAGACATAGCCACATGGCCATGGACCTAGAAGTAAGAAGCATGCATATTCTGGGAATTTGGTGTGATTGGAGCAGGAAGGAATAGCAAGAAGTACAATGAGACAGATAGATAATCAAGGTCCACCTCACAAAAGCTATCAATGGACCCTATAAAGAGTGTGGGTTATTCTGGTGGGCATATAGAGCTGCCATACACGGGCTTGGAGCAGGGAGACCACAATCAGACTTGTGCGTTTTAGGAAGATGACCCTGGTGACAGTTGGGAGAAATAATGAGTTGGGGTTTAGAAGGGGGACAGAACATTTAGGTGACCTGTGCATACATCTTTTCTCCACATCGCTTACTTTTTGGAAAAAGCCACATCCAAGAATGCAATGATGATGTTAAATGATATATCAAGTGGTACCCTATCTGGGAAAACAGTATGTCTACAACAGGTGGTGCAATAGTCATATTTTTCATGAAATATGTATCTTTCACAGTCAGTAAGTATCCCCCATTACAATATTTTGATATAGAAAAATCCCCACAACTTTACAATTCTGCATATCCCATGATCTCTTCCAAAATCTACCCTTTCTGAATCTGGATAATTTACTAAATATTAGTACCACAGGTTGAACTGTGTCCCCCCAAAAGACATATCCAAATCTTAATCTCCAGAATCTCTGAATGTGATCTTTCTTGAAAATAGGATCTTTGCAGAGGTAATTAAAGTAAGGATCAAGATGAGGTCATCCTGGATTAGGGTGGCCTTAAATCTAGTGATGAGTGTCCTTATAAGAGACAGAAGAAGAAAGACACAGACACAGAGGAGAAGCCATGTGAAGATAGAGGTAAAGATGGGAGGGATGTGGCCACAAGCCAAGGGAAACCTGGAGCCCCCAGAAGCTGGAAGAGTCAGGAAGAATCCTCCCCTGGAGCTTCAGGGGCGAGCACGGTCCTGTGACACCTTCATCTCAGACTTCTGGTCTGCAGAACTGGGACAGGATAAATGTCTGTTTTTAAGTCACTCAGTCTGTAGTAATTTGTTATGGCAGCCTTAGCAAACCAATGCAATAGGTGCATGCTTGGTCCAACATGAAGCTTTGAAAACTATTCTGAATTTGAATTTAAAACAGTTCAAAATAGCTGATTTGATTGGAATGTGACAAATACATTACTTTTTTTAAAAAACAGAAGTAAAATCACACTCAAGATGACATAAAATAATAGTAAAATATAAAAATAATAATCAAAGATGCAATAAACTATAACTTTTCTTCTTATAATGATTTTTCAGAAACAAATATCAATAATATCTCCCTATGGCAATTTCACTATATCAAAATAAGTTAAACTAGGAAATGCACAAGAAACACATTTTATTGGAGCAATTAAGTTTATGGTGTGAGAGCATTGAACAAAGGTCACTCATCCTAAATTTACTTCGTTTACATTTAGGGAATCCAAAAAATGTAGAAGTCATCACCCTATGCGACAGAAGTAATCACTATGGAAATAGAAATATCTCCAAAATTAAGGAAGAACTACACCAGGCTTTTATTTGTCTGCCTCTATGAGCGTGGATCATGCCTGACTGAACTTTGGCCATTGGTGGTAGTTGAGGCACAGACAAGAAGAATCAAGTGGGCGGGGACAAGATCTGCGAGGACCTTAGGTGAATATCATCCCTGGACTTCACACATGGGATGGAAAGATGGGTGAAGAGGTTGAGAAAGGCGTTCCTGAGGTGGAAGAGGCTCTGGAAAATCACAAAAACAAAGAAAAGAAAGTGAAGCACATGGACTGAAGAAAAAAGCAAAGACGGAGTCAAGAACGATGCTCACACAGCGATAAAAGAAGGAACACTACAACGGTGAACAGCCCAAATAAATACACAGGAGCCACACACGTCTGAGAAAGCAAGCATTTCCTGTTTCCCTGCAAGGAGAGCTCCTGCTGAACAATTAGCCTAAAACATATTCTTTTAAAAATCACCTCATTAGAGAAAGAGTTTTAAATGCTTTGTTTTAGTCATCTAGTCCTGCTAAAAATATAACTTGACTAAAATTCTAGCTGTTTTATTAAAAATTAATTATTTGTGTTAGATCTACAACAGTGATTCTCAAGGTGTGGTTGCCGAGTGACCACATCAGCCAGGAGATGGTGACACAGGCTGTTTAAGGAGGCTTGATACAGATCTACAGGGTCAGAACCTCAAGGGGAGGCCCAGAAACTTGTAGTATCCATGGCCCTCCAGGTGATTCCAATACACGCTAAAGTTTGAAAAGAGCCCCTTCCTAAAGCGGCTCTATTTCATTTTCATGAGCACATAGCTACCTCTTCATTACACTTATGATTGGCAGGTTACATGGTGTAGGAGTTTCCTGTGGCTGCCATAACCAATTGTCCCAATCTGGATGACTTAAAATCACAGAAATTCATTCTTTCCCATTCCTGGGGACCAGAAGTCTGAGATGAAGGGGTCGCAGGGCCGCGCTCCCTCTGGAGGCTCCAGGGGAGGGTCCTTCCTGCCTCTTCCAGCATCTGGGGCTCCAGGCGTCCTTTGGCCTGTTGCCGCACCCCTCCCATCTCTGTCTCCATCTTCATGCGGCTTCTCCTCTGTGTCTGTATCTCTCCTCTTCCGTTTCTTATAAATACACTTGTCATTGCATTTAGGGCCACCCTTGCAAGATGACCTCATCTCAATCTTTACATGAATTGCATTTGCAAAGACCCTATTTCCAAATTAAGTTCACTTTCAGAGGTTCCGAGTGGATGTGAATTTGGGGGTAAGCTGTCCAATCCATTACAGATAAGATTTATTCAACACTTTGATTTATACTTAATAGTGAGGAACGGCCAAGAGAAAATGGGAACAAAGAACAGAGCTAGCTGCCTTTTCAGGCTATGATGGCACTGGCAATTGATTCCAGATATGCTTGCTCATCAGAAGCCCCTGGAAATTATATGTAAAACACAGATGCCTGGACTTTTCTCCAGGGAGAGCTCAACAGAAAAACAGAAAGGAATAGCAATGGAGCCTAAAGAATCAAAGTTTTAATGAGTGACCGTTAGACTGCCAGCAAAGCTCTGAACAAAGGAGAGATGAGAACTGGAGAGAGAAATGCATCTGAACCTGGAAAAGCCATTGCCCTGGAAAGGGGACCGTCTGTGCCAGACCTCCACCTGCATAATAGGTTCTACCAGGAGACCCCCATAGCCTCCTCCTCTCAGGTGACCATTCCTCTCTGCTTCGTCAACACAGACAGCATCTGCCCATGGAATATCATGTTGAGTGATGCTAACAGCTACTGGAAGTCTTTAAAGTAAGTACAATCAGGAAACGAGGGGGGAATCCAATATGAGTGAGCTCAAAAGTTCTCATTTCTAAATGTCAGGTTTTAGAGAAATTGATAAAAAAGAAGACAATTTCTATATCCTTCCAACCTTCCACCCAGTTTATAGAAAATATGAAAAGATATGTTGATATTTACTCTATTTCTTAAAGGCTTAAATATCTCTCAACAGATCACAGCACAGCAGGTTGGGAGATGGAAGTTTCCATCCTGCTCTTGCAAACCCTATGTTAGGAAAGCTATTTCACCTCCCTGGGCCTCTGCCAAAGTGTGGAGGTGGTTTATGGAAAAGGATTTCGTCTCTGAGGGTTGTTCACCAGGTATGTTTGAGTGTTTATCTAGGTGTAGAGCTGGCAGCAATGGACAGATGCTTAACATAGGTAATCAAGGTGCCTGCCTTGGGCTGACTGTATCAGGCAAGGCTTGATCTTCTCTTCTCTGTCATAGGGGTGCCACACTGGCTTTCACTTAGAAAGAAATTGATTGACATATAGTCAAAAGAATCGAAAGCAGGTCTTCAAATACACATACACACATGTTCATAGCCACGTCGTTCACAAACGCCAAAGAGTGGAAACAACTGTAATATCCACCAATGGATGAATCGATAAACAAAAGGTGGTGTGTCTGTACAGTGCAAGAGTGTTCACTGGTAAAGAGGAATGAAGCACTGACACATGCTACACCATGGATGTACCTCGAAAACATAATTCTCAGTGAAAGAAGCTAGACACAAAAGACCACATATTGCATTATTCTACTTACATGAAATGTCCAGAATAGGCAAATCCATAGAGACAGAAAGTAGATTAGTGTTCGCTAGGGTCTGAGGGGAGGGTGAAATGAGTGATGACATGAGTACAGAGTCTAGTTTGGGAGTGATGAAAATTTTCTGGAACTGGATAGAAGTGGTGGTTGCACAACATTGTGAATGTACGAATTGCCACTGAGTTGCATATTTAAATGGTTAATTATATGTTGTGTAAAATTCACCTCAAAAAAAGCAAAAAGGATAAAAATAAAAAAGACTTGATTCTGCTAAAAATTTTGAAAGCTACAGCACGAATCTCTAAAATTCCTTTCAACTCCAAATGCCTGCGATGACGTAAAGTTACACCGTGCCTATAGCCTAGTTATTTATAGTTAGAGCCTAGAAAGTTAGTCGCTTTCTTCTCCAACCTCAAAGAAGATCGGAGTGAGAGTAATAAGCTGAAATTGTTGTCCAAGTGACGGACAAAAACAAGATGCCCAAGGAGCACACTATTGCAAAGACTTAGGGCACAAAATGAGGTCTGTGGCCCGTTGCATCAGCATCCTCTAGGAGCAGCCTAGAATCGCAGACCTCGGGCTCCACCCAGACCAACCTGCTGACTCAGAATCTGCATTTTAACAAGATCCCCAGATACTAGTGGCTGTGCTCAAGTTCGACAGGTGCTGGTCTAAGTGTACTTGGTTTGTAAGCTCTGGTGAGGATTCAGAAGAAAGCTACTCACACAGAGAGTTAATTTTTCATTTTGTAATTATTTTGTGTTCTACCTTAATTCCTTCAATACTCCCTTGTATCATTGTCTTATCACTTTCTTAAAATGTAAATAGACTCTTTTCGAGGACATATGTTACTATTTAAATACATAAAGCCACCCATCATCACCGTTGCAAGTCCAGGAGTGACTTAAAGTAAAACATTGAATATCTTTCATCATAAACGCGTGTGTCATTCACAGCAGAGATATTATAAACTATCTAATAAGCTATAGATTTCCCTTAAGGTAGATGGACAAATAAACAGAACAAGTCTTTTTTATCATACGTGAATTCATCTCCACATTTTGTTTAGATGATTCAAAACAATCTTTTCAATTTAGAAAAAGAATCATTTGAGTTTAGTTTGACATAGTTTCTCAACTAATTAACTAATTTAATTTCTTGTTTGTTTTCCCTCTGCATTCTGAAAAATGTTCTTTAATATTCACTTGAGAATGAAAGCAATTAATAAGCTTTACATTTCTTAGCATCAGGCTAACATGAATACAACAAAAACAAGAGCTTATTCAATCTTTAATGTTTAAGAATGTATTCTACCAGAACACTCAGAAAGGATTAAGTATGAATAATTGGGATAATATGCAAAATCCTCTCTTATATGCTTTGGAATCAACCATGAAGAGAGTGTGGTGAGACACAATTTCCCACTCAACTCTATGAAGGAAAAATGAACATGTCTAGCAATATCGAAGGCAGTGAGAAGTGTGGCAATCCGAAAAATTAGGTGCTGATGTTGGGACCAAAAATGGGTCATCTACTTTGGAAACCAATTTGACATGATCTACTAAGTTTGAACAGGCGTCTACAATTCAGCCATTCTGAGGGCTTTGGGTGATATGAGAATTTTCCCAGTGGCTCTATCTGAAATAACAAAATAATAGGAAAAACCCAAATGTCCATCAATGGCAGGATGGATACAGATGTTGTATAGATGTTGTGTAGACCATGCTGAAGAGGGTTACTTGTGGGAGGTTTCTTGCTGCATAACAATGTGGCTTCATCTCAGGAAATACTATCCAAGGGAAAGGCAAGTTGTCTAAGACCCACAGAGAATGATTCCATCTATATACAGTTAAAGGCACAGAAAATTGAATACATATAACACGCAGATGAAAGTAACACTCTAAATAAAGTAAAACAATTAAAACTACAAAATTTAGTAGAATGCTCGCCTGCCTACAGAGATAGAAGGTAATTGAATGAAGAGGTCAAATTAACACTGTTATTTTTTTTTAAATGGTGTTTGGTTAGTGGATGTTCCGTGGACTTTGAAACATTGTGCTTTATTTATATTTTATAAAATTGTTCTTGTACATCCTAAGTATGCAATTTTAAAATGTCTAACAAAACGAAAAAGAATGAATTTGGAATACTTGGATGTCCAACCAACAGAGACTAAATAATTCCCTTGAATATATTTATAAAAGGTGGCCATATACCAGAATATAAGGGAAATTTCCATGCGTTTAAAATAATCAATAGCACACAATTCCATCTCTGATCATAGTGCAATTAAGTGAGACATAAGCAAGAAAAAAAGATTAGGTTTTTTTTAAAGCAGATTAAAAAAATGTATATTTGGAATAATACAATATGCAATCCTAATTAGCTCATGGTTTACAAAGAAAATCAACCATTCATTTGTTCTCACAAAGTTAAGTTACTCAAAACAATGATCATTTTATGTGCTCAGTATTCTAGCCATCAACAAGTTGTGTTGGTTTCAGGTGGGTGGTTCTTCTGGCATCTCACCTGGGTTCCTCAAGAGCCTCCAATCATCTGCCAGGTCCCTGGGGACAGGATGACTTTTACCCTCCAGGAAGTCAGTCCAGGATCCTTCCCAAGTGCTCTCAGATTCCCAGAGAACAACAGAGGCAACTGCAAGACCCCTGAAGTCCTCTGCCCAGGGCTCCCACCTTGCTGCATGGCTAACAATCTCTTGGTCAAAAGAAGTCACAGGACAAGCCTAGATTCAAGGGGGTGAAGAAGTAGAATCCATCTCTCAATAGAAGGGGCAAGAAAGTTACAGCGAAAAGGGGTGTACCAATAGGGGTGGGAGGAATTTCTGGCCAGGTTTTTGCTATCTACTCCACTTAATAGCAGTTTAATTACCACATATTTACACACTGAGGATGCTCTGGAAATGGAGGAGTGTGAAGATAGACATACACATAGATATAGTTGAGATAGATATAGATATATGGATGGATAGATGGAAAGATAGATGGAGAGATAGATAGATGAGACAGATAATAGATTGATAGAGTAGTAGGTAGATGATAGATAAGATAGCTAGATAGATGAGATAGATCGATCAATAGATAGATAGATGATAGGTGGATAGATAGATAGATTGATAAATAAATGGTAAGTAGATAGATAAGATAGATGGATAGATGATAGATTGATAATAGATTAGTAGATAGACCATAGGTAGATAGATAGATGAGATAGATAGATAGATGATAGGTAGATAGATAGATTGATAGATAAATGATAAGTAAATAGATAGATGAGATAGATAGATAGATAGATAGATAGATAAGATAGATCTCCCAAAGGATATATAAGTATATAAGCCCTTAATTAGGTTTTCCTAAGTAACTTAAATTTCAATTATAGAATTTAGTGAAATGAAAGAACAGTAGAAGAATTCCCAAAGAAGTTTAAAGAAAGCAATAAATATCAGAACAAAAATTAATGATCTAGAAATGAAACATATCATAGGGAAAAATCAATATACACTGCATATCTACAAGTAATTTTATCCTAATCATGCAGAAGTAATAAGTGAAAATCTTAAGCTCCATTCTGAGTATGGTATAGTAGAGATGTTGGTGGCATGGCTAGGCAAAGGGGAGAATTCGGCAGGAGCTCAGAAGGTCTGCGCTGGCTGTATAAATTTGAGGATCATCAACGGAACATACTGTTGAAGTCGGGCTTCACGAGACCACCCAGAAGGACTGAATAGACAAAGAAAAGAGAATCGCCTTTAAGTGAAAAAAAAAAAGTTTGCTTTGCAAACACTTTATGACAAATCCCTTACCATACCCTCCTATAGAAACTTCCATAATTGTAATAGTTCACATTTGAGATGAAACTTTTATAATCAGTATTTTATTTAAACATCAAAGTCGGTTAGCCAGAAGGTAACCTAAAAGATTGCTTTAGGGCGGGTAAAATAATATTTTTAAGTGACCATTACATTTGAAGCTGATTAAGCAAAACTATTCCCTTTAATTTTGCAAGTCAGCATTTAAGCGCTGTCTGAAGACCTTTATCATTTTAGCTGCAGTTAAAATGCCTATTTTGCAATTTACAACTAAATTCAAAGCTAAAAGGAAAAGCGTGGCGATAACTCAAACAAAAGAAAGTTGTTGCTGGGGGAAAAAACAATATTTAAAGTTGTCAGGGGAAAAAATCAAAATCTTCGAGCCTAATGTTCTCAGAGGGGGAGCTCTACTTCAGTGACATTTCTCAATGTCTTTAGAGCAACAGGATGTCCAACCATCATTACTTTCCATCTGAAAATGTTTCTCTCCTGAGACAGATGTACAGATATTTTGCAATAATTTATTGAAGTCCCAAGTATTTCTCATATGTACTTTTGTCATCTGCTTCATATATATACTAAACATCCTATACTGACAAATTTGGATTCAACAGTTTTTTAATTTTGATTCTTTCAAAGTTCATTATATTAAGTGAAGAGCAAAGAAAAACAACAACAAAAATATAGAATGCAAAATGCAAAAGTTTAGCATTTTCCAAGTAGTGCAATGAAGATGAAATTCTCTCTAGCTAGTATATATTACCAGATCAATTGGAGTGGAGATTCTCCTAGTTCAAAGCAAAAAGAGCCATTTTGCATTTCAATTGCGTTGATTACATACCTTGTCTCAGTTTCTCATTGTGGATGTTTTTTTCAACTGTCCTTCTGAATGTGATAGAATATTTTAGGCTTTTGTAAAAAATGAAGTACACCAGAGAAATAATCTTAACTTACAGCTAGAGATATGCTTTTGAGCAAATTGTTTAGTATTTTCAGACGCTAGTATTCTCACATGGATAATAAATAAGTTCTTATATAGAATCTCTAGAGTCATCTTCATCCTTAATATGATATAGCTTTATCAAAATCAAAACGTTGGGATGGAGGTCAAAGGGAAAAGAGCCAAAATATCTTTATATTTAGTGCTTGAATTGATATTCCTTCTAGGTCTTGAAGATTTTTCCACACTGCGCTTTTTAATGGTAATACGAAAGTTAATTGTGTACGTACCCTAATTCCATGCTTTAGTCAATGGTTCTCAACTAGGAGTAGGTTTGCCCCACCCAACCCCCATCTCCCATCGGGAGACATCGGGTAACTTCTGACAACATTTTTGAGTGTCAGATCAAAACTCTATGGAGTGCTACTGGCATCTAGTGGAAGAAGTCAAGGATGCTGCTAAACATCCTACAATAAAAGGACAGCCCCCACATCAAAGAATTATCCATCTTTAAATCTCAATAGTGCCGAGGTTGAGAAACTCTGGCTTTGTGACAGAAAATTTAGAACTTACACTGAAAAACGTGATAAATTTAACTCCTGATGGCAGTAAGATGGACTCCCCACTTCGCCTAAAATTTAATTTTGCATCTTTCCACAATAATGTCTCAATGGCTTGAAATATTACTACACATATATGAGCACACAGTAGTAACATAAATTTAAATTGATCCTTAAGAAATTATTAACCAGAAAATAGCTAAAAAATTCGAGAACAGGACGTGAATCAGTATGAAATGATGGTCTGAGCATCCTCCCTCGTGATCATAGAAATGGGAGCTTGTGGTGATTTGGTTTTTATTAACCTAAAACAATTTATGCAGGGGCTGGCCCAGTGGCACAGTGGTTAAGTTCGCATATTCCACTTCAGTGGTCCACGGTTCGCCAGTTCAGTTTGGATCCCGGGTGTGGACCTATGCATTGCTTGGCAAGCCATGCTGTGGCAGGTGTCCCACATATAAAGTAGAGGAAGATGGGCACAGATGTTAGCTCAGGGCCAGTCTTCCTCAGCAAAAAGAGGAGGATTGGCGGCAGATGTTAGCTCAGGGCTAATCTTCCTCAAAAAAAAAAATTATACATGGTTAACCTTGAAAACTTCATGCTCAGTGAAAGAAGTCAGACAAAAAATGCCACACAGTGTTTGATTCCATTTATATGAAATGTCCAGAATAGACCAACCCACAGAGACAGAAAGCACATTGGAAGTTATCAGGGAGGTGGAGGGAGGGAGAAGGGGGAGCAACTGCTAATGGGGACAGAGCGTCCTTTTGGGGTGATGAAAGTGTTCTGAAACTGGTTAATGGTGGTGGCTGCACACCATTGCAAATACACCAAATGGCCCTGAATTGTACACTTTAAAATGGTTTAAATGGTAACTTTTATGTTATGTGTGTTTTACCCTAATTAAAAAAAAATACATGATTGGCAGTTGCCAGTGGCTGGGGTGTGGGGAGAATTGTGGAGATGTTGGCCAAAGGGTGCAAGCTTGCAGTTAGAAGATGAATAAATTCTAGATATCTAACGCGCAGCATTGGGAGTACAGTCTACAATACTGTATCGTATGTTTCAAAGTTGCTAAGAGACTAGATCTTAAATGTTTTGACCACAAAAAACACACGCTAATTATGTGACGTGATGGAGGGGTTAGCTAACGCTCTGGGGGTGACCCTACTGCAACATGCAAATGTATCAAACTCTCACGTTGCACACCTTCAACTCACACAATGCTATATGCCAATTGCATCAAATTAAAAAAATAAAAATAAAATAAATTAAATTGTATACTCTTAAAATTAAATAAATTATGTGAAAAACAAGGAGATAAATAGTCAAAACACACACACATGCAACAATTCGTATAAGTTTACCTAAAGGGGAAAATTATATTGTTTCATTTGAGAGTGAACTTATAACATGTATCCTTATAACACAGAAGCTGAGAACACAATGAACCATATCTTGCTATTTTAGCAGAAGGTACAGAAGTGTATAGATATTAGATTGGTCAAGATCATAGCTCAGTGGCAACATTCATGGATGTTTAAAAAATGTATTTGGTATTTTTGTTATTTAAGCTCTTATTTATTGACACTTTCTTATATGCTAAAAAATTATGTGATATGTTTGACAAGAGTGTGCTGTGCTCATCTGGGTCTCCCGAGAAGCATGCAAAGAGGGGATCAGACCTGTGAGAGATGTATTGAAGGAAACTCCAGTGAGGGAAAGTGAGGAGGAGGACAGAGGAGGCTGGACATGCCCATGATACCAATCTGACCCCTATGAACAAGACAGAGAAGGGAGGAAGCGAGGATGGGCTGGATGGCAGCGCAGCCCTCATGTCGCTTTGTCCATGCTGCTTGAGGGTCTGTCAGAGGAGCCCCATCATCCCAAATGGCCCAGCCTCAGCCTCCCTGCTCTGCTTAGTCACTGATGGGGGCAATCATGGGACATGTGGCCTGCAGGCAGATGGAGGATGGACCCAGAGTTATGTAGCTGGGTCATCGATGACACTCCTGCAGCATACACAGTGTGTGTATGTGTGTGTGGTTTGCCCTAATCTACATGACATAATAAAACATTTTAAATTGTTGCCACTGTGATAGCAAATCATGGCCATAATTGACCTTTTGACTTTTTGATTGCCCATTTTAAGTTTTTTTTCAGATATTGAAGGACTTTTCAAATATTCTGATTGATTCTTTCCCTCGCTCGTATTTTCTTGACGTGTTCTCCCAATCTGCAAAGATCACCTTCGTTTTTGTTTATTTGCAAAATCAAAATTTCAAAAGTTTAATGCAATCAAATTCTCAATTTTCCCCTTTATGTCTTCTGTTTTGTTTGTTTATTTAGTTTTGGGTTTTTTCTTACGCCCAGCATTTTTCATTGATTTTTTAAACTTTTTATTGCAGTAAAATATATATAAAATAGAATTTACCATTTGAACCATTTTTAAGTGTACAATTCAGTGGCATTAAGTACATTTATAATCTTGTCCAACCATCACCACTATTTCCAAAATTTTTTCATCACCCCAGATACTCTGTAACCATTAAGCAATAACTCCCATTTCCGCCTGACCCTGACCCTCATATAGACCAGACACAAAAGGATAAATATATATAATTCCATTTATAGGAAATATCTAGAATAGGCAAATTAGTAGAAATAGAATGTAAATTAGTGGTTTTTTAAGATTAAACATACAGTATAGGTGGCCAATTTATAGGTATCTAGAAATCGTATGATCTTTGTAGAATCAGGCAATTCTAAAGGAAAGAACAACATAAACCAAATTCATATTAAAATAGTGCATTTAGGCCTATGGTTATTACTTCTTAAGTAAACAGCACTTCAACATTTTCTTAACACTTATATGCTTTCTGACAATCTCAAAGTTTCGAGTCCAGTTGAGAACCTTGCTTTTTCAGATTCTGAGTTCTCTTGACATTGACCTGACACAAGAAATCCAGATCCATATAAACATCATAAAATAGTCTAAGCAAAGACATGGGACATGCACAAGGAGATCCTAAAAAGATCTGTCAATATAATGTCCAAAACTAAAGGCATTGAACCACCGTACCTTAAGATAACTGTCAGATTCTGAGGAGGGAGGAAGGGTGGAAAAAGAATTCGAACACTTTCCTGCTCCTAATCCTGTAGAATGTTCGTCCATGTGAGCTCACCAGCCTTGGTGTGCAAGGAATAAGCTCCAAGTCCCGCCCCTTCATCCTTCTCCTTCCCTCCTCTGAAACACTCACAGCCTCAAATCGCGGGCTCACTGTATCTCCAATTCCACCCTCAGGGACACACGCTTTCCTACCCTGGGTCACCCCGCAGCATTTCTCAAAGACAGTATCTCCTGGTTCCCTCTCATTCTTCCTGACTTAGTTCTTGGAGAATTCAATCAACACAGAGAAGTTTTCTCCAGCATCTCAGCCTCTCTGCCTTGATGTGCTCCTTCTCAATTATCCCATCATCTATGCCATCAGTCTCTGACTCTCACCTGCATTTCTAATAATTGCAAACCCTCCGTGCTCTTCAGACTGACCATCAGCTCTCTCTTAAGTTCACTCTCCCTTGTCCACCTACAAAACATCCAGGTTGCTCTCAACTCAATGAGACCTCTACTGACACTTTGGGCCCCTGGCACTTTCTTTCCTCAAGAGACACCATGGGGTACTCTTGTACTCATTAAGCTTCTTAACATGGGTGGCTCTCCTACGTCTTTCTCTTAAGGCAAGAATTCCCAAGGTGATGAAAAGTCAATCTGTTGAATCAGCGATGGGAAAGGAGCTAA
This sequence comes from Equus quagga, assembly GCF_021613505.1. NCBI lineage: Eukaryota > Metazoa > Chordata > Mammalia > Perissodactyla > Equidae > Equus > Equus quagga. Next base: position 120,829,354 of record NC_060276.1, read on the forward strand.
TTGGAGTGGCTGGGGAGAGTCCGTCCATCCCCATCCCACCGTCTCCTCCCAGGCCATCCTCAGGAATAACGTTCAGCCTGGAGGACTGCCTGCTGGAGGAAATTATGATCAAAACAATGGCAAGGCCAGTTCAACAGAAGCGTGTGAGGGGGCTGATGTTGGACAGGCCTTGGGGCACAGTTCAAATAACAGTGCAGGAGTCACCGACTCCGCCGGTGGGCTCTGCTCCTTCCCCCTCTATTCAGAAGAACAGGATGCATTTCATCAAAGTCAACGCGTACCTTTATACGCTCCAGGGAGCTTTTCTTAACAGTTACAACCTCCCAAAGCATGAAGACAAATTGTTCTTAATAAATGTGCATCCCAGATAATTTAACAATCCAGCTTTAAGCCACACTAGAATTATTTTGAGGAATTATTTTAATGGAGCTTAATTCTGAATAAACAACATGTTATAAAAAGAATATATATATATATTTGTAACATAAAGTAGCTCTCTTTATAAAAATATTTTAACCAAAATTAAGTGGAACTAAACGTTAGATTTTTTTTAGGGAATTTATTTATCTCCTGTACCCCATCTCGTTCCGAAAGGATGCAGATGGTTCATTAGCCAGTTAATATCCAATTCTGTACATGAAGATGTTGTAAAGTGTGAACCTCTCGTATGTCTTTATTTCCTTGAGGTAAAATCATTTATGCCTTTCCTTGAGTCAGACTGGGTGCCATATAAGTGCATGCTGCATGAAAACTGTGTGAGAGATAGAGCAAAGATAATCAATGAATATGTTTTTACATTGCAGAATTAAAATTTTACTTATACTCAGTGTTCCCTTAGAAAGTCAGAAGCTTTGGAGGAAATTCTGGCCACTTCCACCTGGACTAAGAAACTCCAGGGGAATAGTTTTTGGGGTTTTTTTTCCCAAGACATGGGGGATCACTTTCAAGAAGAAGCCAGCATCACATAGCATTAATGGAAAGGCAGTCCACATGCAGATGATATCTGCCCAAAGGTGAAGGTGAAACAGGCCGAGCCAGTGAGCAGCCACCCTTCCCTACAGGTCGAGCTCCCTCCCATGACACCGTCTGGCTCAGAATAAGATGATTCTTCGTATTAGGGGAGGGTGTGCTCCACGAAGTTCTCTGGGAGACATCCAGATGGGATGATCCAACCTCAAGGGAGACAGCAGCTGAAGCTCTCTTTTCAGAGAAGGGAAGCGGATGGCGTTGCCTGAGGCACTAAGCGCCATCTCTTTGCAGAGCTCATGTTAATCATACAGAATCTTAACATCATATTAAAACAACCCACCCTCCTTTGCTCTGTCCTCAATCATTTAGAGCCTTAGATTAAATACTCTGCCAAGTTCTCACAGCCAAGACTATTAGATTTGAGGGTTCTTCTCAAGCTAGCTGCAAAGACGGTCTCCTTTTCGTGGTGCTGTGTCACCTTCTCAGCTGCTCACGATTAAGTGATCAGACATTATCAGGAGTCCCCTGACAGCCAGCGAAGAATAAGGAAGGGGTTCACACCTGTGGAATATGAGGACCCATAAAAAAGATGGAAGCGAACCAAAACAAATTCACCTACTTGCCATGGTGGCTGAGGGCTGAGTTGGCGTGAAAAGGTTGCCTCTTCCTGTTCCCCATGCATGTAAGGAAAGTTAGCAACAGATTGTCTGCCTGACTTACATCGCGTCCACTCCCACCAAGATAAGAACTTGCATGCAAAATCACCCATTTGTCTTCATTTCCATCTCTAAAAGTACATTAACAGAGCAGATGCATTCATAGCTTAAAAAATTGCTTCACGGTGACATGAATAGAAAACCATCCTGTCTCATTTAATCAGCCACAGAATTAAAATTGAGGAATGCACAAGAACAAAGCTAAACTGTTTCTCAAGTGAAGTGTCCAAATTTCTTTTTTCTTTTTGTTTTTTTTTTTTGAGGAAGATTAGCCCTGAGCTAACTACTGCCAGTCCTCCTCTTTTTGCTGAGGAAGCTGGCCCTGAGCTAACATCCGTGCCCATCTTCCCCCACTTTATATGTGGGATGCCTACCAGCATGGTGTGCCAAGCGGTGCCATGTCCACACCTGGGATCCAAGCCAGCGAACCCCGGGCTGCTGCACTGAGAAGTGGAACGTGCGAACTTAACCGTGGTGCCACCGGCCGGCCCCCAAGTTTCATTTTTTAAACCTCACATAAATCCCTCATTTGTCAAACTCTGTCATTAGGATGCATCCTCCCCACTGGAGTGAGACGCCGGTGCTGTCATCAAACGACTCATTGTCCGAGCAAAATCATGTAATTCAAAATTATCCAGAAAAAAAATCTTAAATGTGGTGTTAAATGCTTTGGGAAATATAGAAAATGGATGGGCTAATAAGCGGAATGTCGTGTTGCTCAGGATTCACCAGAGAAAAAGAACCAATAGGATAGAGAGAGAGAGAGAGATTATAATGAATTGGCTTCTGTGATTGTAGGAGTTATCAAGTCCAAAATCTGCAGGGTGGACAAGCAGACTGGACATCTGGGAAGAGCTGATGTTGCGGCTTGAGTCCCAAGGCCATCTGGAGGCCGACTTCCTTCTTCCTTGGAGAAGAGGTTAGTCTTTGCTCTTAAAAACTTCAACTGATTGGATGAGGCCCATCCACACTATGGTGGGTAATCTGCTTCACTCAAAGTCTACTGATTTAAGTGTTAATCTCCTCTAAAACATAGCTTCACAGAGACGTTTAGACCGGCATTTGACCAAATATCTGTGTAGCACGGGCTAGTCAAGTTGACACATAAAATTAACCATCAAAATGATATAAATAGCCCTTATAACATAAATGAATTTTTGTCCTGAGTTTATCATTGTTAGATTGTTCTTTATGACCACTGATTTTTTCCACGGATTGGGGGCATGCAGCTCTGCTCCCCTTTCTTGGAGAATGCTTCAGATAAGACAGGTCTCTGTGTATGGTTTCCCTCATCCTCCTTTCCCAAATGTTTGTTTATACTGCAGTTGTCATGTTTCCCCTCCACTAGTAGGCTTTGGTTGTATTGAGGTTGAATAAACTTGGCCATGGATGGCAGGAGATCTAGAGGAAAAACTGAACCCCAGAGATTCTGAATTTGGTGCTTCATAAAAGGACCAGATATGATTTAGCAAGGTGGCTCATGCCGTTGTTTTCGTACATCTAGAATTCCCATTTTCCTTTGAGAACTAATCCTTCCCCATGCAGTCTGGGATTGTTATTCAAACCTCCATTCCTCCTACTTCCTCCGATGAGCCGGTGACCCAGCCGTAGCCAAATGTCTCACTTTCTTCCTTCCAGCATCTCTGATTGCTCCAGGGAGATCCTAGAGCCTCGAGTGGCAAAATTGCTGCTCATCAGGATCACCTGGAGGGCTGGTTACAACACAGATTCTTGGGTCCCACTTCCGTAGATTCTGATCCTGTCAATGGAGGGCAGGACCCGAGAGTCCACATCTCTAACATGTTCCCAGGTGATCTGGATGCCTCTGGGTCGGGGATGACACTTTGGAAACCACTGCACTAGAGCAAATTCGGGCCGGGATTCTTCCATGGATGATCGGGAGAGGAAAAAGTAGGAAGAGGCTTTATTTTTTCTTCCCATTAGCGACGTGAACCGGGACTCTAAGTGGCCATCTTCTCTACTGCAAGGAGAAACCCAGAGTGTACAATGAAATAAATCTGGGAAAGAAGGAGAGCTGAGAGATGGAGAAAGTATCAGAATGTTAACAATACTGTTTGAGGTTCTCTAGATATGTCCGGGCCAAATATAAACCAACTGAAAGCAATTTGCCTCATTTTTGTTAAGCAGATTTAACTTTGGTTTCTGTCACTTCTGACAGAGAGACTAGATAAATCCAAACTGAAAATTTTAAAAAGAGATACAGAGAAAAATTAATTAGATAAGATACTGCAAATTAAGGTATTCTACACATGAAGATGCATTAAGATAATGGCCTCAAAATCACCCTAATAAAATAATAATGGCATTACTTGAAATAAGCATGAGATTTGTGTGAAATGCATATACCACGTCATATCCATGCTATGTGGTTGACTGTTGTTTGTTGGAAGTGGATGAAATAGAAAAGCTACATTGCAGAGGTAAGACCAAAAAAAACCCCAGTAATTTCCTTTTTAAAGGGTCTGAAGTTTTCCCACTACATCTTACTAGATGTAAATAAAAGAGCACTAGGGGCCGGCCCAGTGGCGCAGCAGTTAAGTGCGCACACTCCGCTTTGGTGGCCTGGGGTTCACCAGTTCGGATCCTGGATGCGGATATGGCACTGCTTGCCAAGCCATGCTGTGGTAGGCGTCCCACGTATAAAGTAGAGGAAGATGGGCACGGATGTTAGCTCAGGGCCAGGCTTCCTCAGCAAAAAGAGGAGGATTGGAAGCAGATGTTAGCTCAGGGCTAATCTTCCTCAAAAAAAAGAACACTAATGGTTAGCTAATGTTCGCTCCCTTCTTTCTCTTCATTCAATCGTGCATCAAAATAGCAAGACAAGAAAACTGCGGTACATACCACCTATGCAACAAATAAAAGGGAAAATGGTACATGACATATAAAGTTAAAAAACTAATTCTATTTCAAGTGATTATCCACATCTTCATTTGCTGTGTAGATTTTAAAATAGCACTTTGCTTATTTTTTTCTTTAGCATTAGGAATGCAGAATACCGATTTTTGACATAAAGTCTGACGATCATGACACTTTTTATGGCTTAGTAATTGAGTAATGGAATTGGGAGTTACATAATTTTAAGCTTATGTTTCTACTCAGACACTTAATAGGTATGCAATTTTTTATTAGTCACTTAAGTTATCTGGACTTTACTTTGCTCATTTATAGAGAGGAAAAATGTAATACCCAGCTGAGAAAGCTATACTAAAGACATAGATAATGTATATAAACATATTAACACAATGAGCTGGCAGATAGGGTAATATTCCTGCACATACACACTCACATTTA